>NC_020491.1:4787893-4796140 GCF_000184155.1 Fragaria vesca subsp. vesca
CTGCCTTCACCCGTCTAAGGCCGCCAAGGGGCCGCCTTAACCCGCTATGTTGTTGCCTTAACCTTCCTAGGCCAATCAAGGGGCCGCCTTGACCCGCTAAGTGGCTGTCTTGACCCTCCTAGGCTCTCATAGGCCCGCCTAGAGCCACCAAGGGGCTGCCTTGACCCGCCTAGGGCCGTTAAGGAGCCGACTTAACTCGTCTAGGACCGCCTTGACCCGCTTTTGCTCGCCTTGACCCGCTTTGGGCCGCCTTAACCCTCTTAGGGCCACCTTGACTCGCCTTGGCCCGCCTTTGGCCGCCTTGACCCGCCTTAGCTCGCCATGGACCGCCTTGACACTCCTAGGGCCACCAAGAGGCTGCCTTAACCCATCTAGGGCCAAAAAAGGGCCGCGTTCACCAGTCTAAGGCCGCCAAGGGGCCGCCTTGACCTTCCAAGTGGCTGCCTTGACCCTCTTTGACCCACCAAAGGAAGCCTTGAACCTCCTACGCCCTCTTAGGCCTACCTGGGGCCCTCAAGGGACCACCTTTACCCGTTGAGTGGCTGCCTTGACCCTCCTAGGCCTGCCAAGGGGCCGCCTTGACCCGCTAAGTGGCTGCTTTGACCCGCCTTGGGCCGCCATAACCCTCTTAAGCTCTCCTAGGCTCGCCCAGGGCCACTAAGGAACTCCTTTACCCCCCTCGGGGCCGGCTTGACTCGCCTGAGGCTACCTTGACCTGCCTTAGCCCGCCTTGACCCTCCTGAGGCCTCCAAGGAGACACCTTGACCCGCCTTGATCCAACTAGGGTCGCCAAGGGGCCGCTTTGACCCGTCATGGCCCGCCTTGATTCGCTTTGGGCTGCCTTTACCCACCTAGGGCCGCCAAGAGGCCGCCTTGACCTGCTAAGGGGAAGCTTTGACCCTCCTAGCCTTTCCTACGTCAGCCCAAGGCCACCAAGGGGCCGCCTTGACTCGCCTTAAGCAACCTTGACCCTCCTTGACCCTTTTAGGGCCGACAAGAGGCCACATTAACCCGTCTAGGGACGAAAAGGGGCCGCGTTCACCTGTCTAAGGCCGCCAAGGGGCCGCCTTGACCCGCCAAGTGGCTGCCTTAACCCTCCTTAACCCGCCAAGGGCCACCCTGAACCTCTTATGCCCTCCTAGGCCCGCCTAGGGCCCCCAAGGGACCGCCTTGACCCGCTAAGTTGCTGCCTTGACCCTCCTAGGCCCGCAAAGGGGCCGCTTTGACTCGCTAAGTGGCTGCATTAACCCGCTTAGGGCCGCCAAGGGGATGACTTGACCCATTTAGGGCCGTCTTGAGCCGCCTTGACCCTCTTAGGGCCACCTTGACTCACCTTAGCCCGCCATGGACCGCCTTAACCTGCCTTGACACTCCTAGGGCCACCAAGAGGTTGCCTTAACCCATCTAGCCACCAAGAGGCAGCCTTAACCCATCTAGGGCCGAAAAAGGGCCTCGTTCACCAGTCTAAGGCCGCCAAGGGGCCGCCTTGACCCGCCAAGGGACGCCTTGAACCTTCTACGCCCTCTTAGGCCTGCCTAGGGCCCTTAAGGGACCGCCTTGACCTGTTGAGTGGTTGCCTTGACCCTCCTAGGCCCGCCAAGGGTCGCCTTAACCCGATAAGTGGCTGCTTTGACCCGCTTTGGCCTGCCTTGACCAGTCTTAACCCTTCTAGGGCCGCCAAGAGGTCGCCTGAACCCATTTAGGGCCACCAAGAGGCCGCCTTAACCCATCTAGGGCCGAAAAGGGGATGCGTTCACCTGTCTAAAGTCGCCAAGGGGCCGCCTTGACCCGCTAAGTGGCTGCCTTGACTATCCTTAACCCGTCGGGCTGCCTTGAACCTCTTACTCATTCCTAGACCCACCAAGTTGCTGCCTTGACCATGCTAGGCTCGCCAAAGGGCTACCTTGGCCCGCTAAGTGGCTGCCTTGACAAGCTAAGGGGCCGCCTTGGGCCACCTTGACCCTCCTAGGCCCGCCTAGGGTCACTAAGGGACCGCCTTGACCCGCTTTGGCCCGCTTTAGGGCTCCTTGACCGGCCTTAATCCGCCTTGGGTTGCCTTGATACACCTTGGGCTGCCTTGACCTGCCTTAGTCCCAGACCCAGTGGTTTCCAAGCACCTGATGCCGAATCCGAGGCGTGAGCGAAACAAGTAAAAGAAAATAAAACACTTTCCAATACTTTTCCATAAATAAAAGAAAATAAAACGTTTACAATACTTTTCCATACCGTGTATTTTACCAACCGGGGTGACTCAGATGTCTCAAATATATGATCTAACAATCAGTAATATGACACGACCCACCCCAATTTTCACCCTGAAACCTAGAGTAAGTCGTGCGGGAACCACCTCCAAGGAAAATTTACCGAAAAATTGGCATAACCTCCCTTGAAAATGGACAACCCTTCCTAATAATACCTGCAAACACTTCTGAAAATTTAAATCCAACCTTAAACTCCTGGAGCCTCCGTGCTCCCCAAATCACAACACCACCCAAATTATTTACTAATCTAAACAAATCTCATATCCAACCATTTATAGGTTCAGAGCAACTCTAACAGGAAGAAAGGAAACATAATAAATTAACAAGCGGAAGCTATATGATGACTATGCCTCATCCCTATGTACGCCCGACCTCAATTATGCAATCCTACAAACTGGGCATTTTTAAAACGAAGAGCCCAGGGGAAACATTTGAAACACGTTAGAGTGAGTGGACAAAAATAAATTAACGAATAAAATATTTATGTTTCCCCAAATCAATTTCCAAGGAAAATCGAATGCATGTTGTAAGCGATAAAACTTTTATCTCATAAATGTCAAGCCTCTCAGGCTCTATAATATATGTATGTATTTACACACATCCATACTCCCTATATAAATTCATGGGTCTATATAGGGCTACTACGCTCGCGTCCAACGCTCACGTCACGCCTTGATGCGGTGCTACACTACGCCATTAAGGTGGACAGACGGGTGTATAAATATGTGCCCATACCCCCTATATGAATTAAACACTCATATAGGGCGACTACGCTCATCATTGCCTAACTTCGATATTCTTAAATCGAAACG
Organism: Fragaria vesca subsp. vesca; assembly: GCF_000184155.1. Taxonomy (NCBI): domain Eukaryota; kingdom Viridiplantae; phylum Streptophyta; class Magnoliopsida; order Rosales; family Rosaceae; genus Fragaria; species Fragaria vesca. The sequence goes on from NC_020491.1 coordinate 4,790,967, forward strand.
ATCCGAACTTAAATATCATACTCGGCAGCCGTAATTACAACCTCCCCAAAAATACGACTTAACTCCTACGGCCAGATTCTACATTAATTAACCGCCAAAAATACCACACTTCGGAAATTCATAAACCTATCCAAAACTCATCCAAAAATTCCATAACTCACTTCAACAAACTCGCCTTAATATTCTAAATTTAAAACCCTAAAAATCTTCCAAACAGTGGCGGCGCCGGCCGGAGGCCGATTCCGGCGACCTCCAAATCCTACCAAATTTTAACGATAGCTTCCTCTCCACTCCATCTACAACTTTCCTAACTAGCACAAACCCAAAATTCAAGCCTAACTAGGTCAAACGAGCAAAAATATCTAAAACACTCTAGAACTTCCACATCTAATTTCTCCTTACCTGAAGCGAACCGGAGTGAGCCCTTTTAGGGCAAGGCAGCTGGGTTGGAGACCTTCAAAACCGTACCAAGCTTGCCCGGATTGGTGGCCGGAGGAGGGAGTTCCGGCGAAGTGAAGCTTTGGACAGTCGGACCTTTCCCACGAATAATTCCCCGAAATTAATCGTCCCTCAAAACACCTCTAGGGACCGATTAAACTATTACCTCAATGACGGAGACGGTAAAATTCTTATTATAACCAAGCTAGTAAATAAGGTAAAAATTTAAGGGTCAGGATGTGACATAATATCTCACCACATGTGCCTCTATTGTTAGTTGTCTTGTTATACTCATGGTCTCCCGATCCGCAACCCGATAAAAAATCGTTTTATCGATATCCGCCATCGAAAGGGCATACATTCACTGAATTTGTGCACGTGTGGGCTAATAATAGATCCCGAGGACAACCCATTAGGAAACTCAACTACACAAAATGTATCTATTCTATCAATCTCTTTCTCATCTCCACAATCATCATTCTCACTATCCTCACAATGCATTATGTATGCAATTGAATATCAATGCGCGTATTATAATATTAAACAACACATACTTTTACAGAAAGCAATAACATCGATCATATAAATCACAGATTACACATATTTTAACAAAAACAATAACATTCAAAAGTTATATCAACCAATCCCACACAAAGCATCAATTTCAATTATAATCTAATTATCAATTTAAATAAAGGTTCCCCAAGAGACTTTACCTGGAATCCAAGCGCTAGTTCCGACGCTAACAAAATTAGTAACTTTGTGACACATAGTCTGAAATCCTTATCCTTCTGCTTCTGGAATCCTGCGACATGCATTTGATCCTCAAATCGCCTTATTTCAAAAATATTAACAGATCACTTCAAATTGATACGACCATGTCCTCAAAACTATTAAGGACACCCAACATTATTTTGTATCCATAATAAATCCTTACTCCATGCCCATTCCTCTTTGCCGGACCTTATGCAATTCCACCTTTAATAAGTTCATAACCTCTGGGCTCATTCAACTTGCATTTACAGTAGCCAAACAAACAATAATTCCAAAATTTGTAACTTCCCTCCGTTTTCGCACAATTCCACAGTAGCAGCAAGATTATCTTGTTCTTACCAACCAACACATATAGAGGCCATCCAAATCCTCCACCTCTTGATTCATCTCTCCATATGCTCACAATTAACCAAACACTAACCAAAACATCACCATGAACAATACCTCAATATACAGTAAACTCCCAACATTCAAATTCTTGCTAACATCAACAAAAACGGGAAACAAGTATAAAAAAAATATCAATTCACCTTCAGGACACCAACTGGAACCATAAAACAACCAAACAATCACCACCGTCGCCACCATGCACAGTAGCACGCACGGCAGTCCTCCACTACCTAAAACCCAATTTCATCATCTCTCAACCAAACTCAATTCCAATTATAGAAACATGTAAAGCTCATCGAATAGACCAACTTTAATACCTGAGTCGACATCAAGCTTCACCGGAATCCGTCGAACCCTCGCCGACAAAACTCAGAAACTTCAACCCTTTGATTCTCCCTCCTCACTTCTCCCTTGGACAATCGAATACTATGGAAGGGTTCCTGACATCGAGACGAAACTATCCACACTGGTGAGAGGCGTCGACGCTGCCGGAATCGGAAACCCGCCGGCGAGCCCATCCTCTCCTTCTCCACTTCGAATCTCTCTCTCTCGACCTCTTTTGAAGAAACTGAGGAAAAAGGGAAGACCACGAGGACGAGAGGAAGCTTCCAGTACCATTCACGCTCGCCGCCGTTGCCGGAATCACGAACTCGACCAGAAACCCAATCGCCTTATCTCCTCCTTTTCTCTCTCACCGGAGCTTCTCATGGAAATCCAATAGCACAGCAACGTCGGGGAGGACGAGACGGACCCGTGGACGGTCGTTTTGCACCGGGATACGGCCGCTTAACGGAGGAAGGAGCTGAGCTCTGTCGCAGCTTGAGACAGGGTCGGTCTGGGTCTAAGACTGATCTGTTCTAATCTTTATCCCATTCTCTCTTCCTAGATATATACACACCATCCAACAGCTGAGATCAAACCGCCAAAATTTCTATTTTTCATTAAATTCTTAGATAATACCAACACTAAAAAATATTAAAAATAGCTCCGAGATGTCCAAACGATGCTCCGAAAAATCCCACGAACTCGTAACGACGTCTAGGTTAATCCTATGGGCTCGAAAGACAAAAATCGACAAACTAAAAATTTGAATAGTTTTCAAATGCCACAAAGAATTTGAAGAATAATAGATATCGAAATAAAAATATCTCGAAAAATATTCCTTTTATTAATAGTAAACCGAAATTCCGAGATATTACACTTAGCCCGTTTTGGGCTGCCTTGACCCGCCATGATCCACTTTGGGCCGCCTTAACCCACCTTGATCCGTCTTGGGTCGTCTTGATCCGCCTTGGGCTGCCTTGACCCGCCTTGATCCGTCTTGGGCTGCCTGGACCTGCCTTAGCCCACATTGGGCCGCCTTGACTCGTCTAAGGCCGCTTCGACTTGTCTAAGGCCGCCCTGACCCGCCTTGACCCTCCCAGGGCCGCCAAGAAGCCACCTTAACCCATCTAGGGCCACCAAGAGGCCGCCTTAACCCATCTACGGTTGCATTCACCAAGGGGCCGCTTTGACCTGCCTAGGGCCGCCTTGATCCATCTAGGGCAGTGAAAGAGCTGTCTTGACCCGTCTATGGCCACTAAAGGGACGCCTTGACCTGCCTATGGCCACCAAAGGACCGCCTGGACCCGCCTAGGGCAGCCAAGGGGCCACCTCAACCTGCTAAGGGGCTGCCTTGATCCGCTTTGGGCTGTCTTGACCCGCCTTGGCCCGCTTTAGTCCGACTTGACCCTCCTTGGCCCGCCTTAAGCCTCTTTGACCCGCCTTAGCCCGCCTTGATCCGCCTTGACCTGCCTTAACCCGTCTTGGGCCGCCTTGACCCGTCTTGGGCTACCTTGACCCGCCTTGACCCACCTTAGCCAGCCTTGGGCCGCCTTAACCCGCCATGGACCGCCTAAACCCACCTTGACCCGCCTTGACCATCCAATGGCCGTAAAGAGGCCCACTTAACCCATTTAAGGCCACCAAGAGGCTGCCTTAAACCATCTAGGGCCACGTTCACCCTTCTAAGGTCGCCAAGGGGCAGCCTTGTTCCTCCTAGACCCGCCCAGAGCCGCCTTGACCCTCCTAAGGCATCCAAGGGGCCACATTGACCCGCCTTAGGCTGCCTTGACCCTCCTTGACCCGCCAAGGGCCACCTTGAACCTCCTATGCCCTCCTAGGCCCGCCTAGGGTCCCCTAAGGACAGCCTTGACCCGCTAAGTTGTTGCCTTGACTCTCCTAGGCCCGCCAAGGAGTTGCCTTGACCCGCTAAGTGGCTGCCTTGACCCGCCTTGGCCTGCCTTAGGCCGCCTTGACCCTCCTAAGCTCTCCCAGGCCTGCCTAGGGTCACCAAGTGACCGCCTTGACCTGTTTTGACTTGCCTTAGCCTGCTTTGACCCGCCTTGATCCGTCTTGGGCTGCCTTGACCTACCTTGGCCCGCTTTGGGCTGCCTTGACTCGCCTTGGCCTGCTTTAACCCACCTTGACCCGCCTTAGGCCGCCTTAACCCGCTTTGGGCCAATTTGACCCTCCTAGGGCCGCCTTGACCTGCCTTGGGCTGCATTAACCCATCTTGGGCTACATTGACCCGCCTAGGGCCGGCTTGACCCGTCTTGGGATGCCTTAACCCGTCTTGGCCCGCCTTGATCCGCCATAGGCTACCTTTACCTGCCTTAGCCCGCTTTGGGCCGCCTTGACCGGTCTAGGGCTGCCTTGGCCCACTTTAACCCGCCTTGGGCCGACTTAACCCGCCTTGGCCCACCATGGACCGCCATGACCCACCTTGGCCCGCCTTAACCCTCCTAGGGCCGCCAAGAGGCCGCCTTAACCCATCTAGGGCCACCAAGAGGCCACCTTAACCCATGTATGGTTGAAAAAGGGCCGCATTCACCCGTTTGAGGCCGCCAACCTTGACCCACCAAGTGGTTGCCTTGACCCTCTTTGACCCGTAATAGGCCGTCTTGAACCTCCTACGCCCTCTTAGGCCACCAAGAGGCCGCGTTCGCCCTTCTAAGGCCACTAAGGGGCTGCCTTGACCCTCCTAGACCCGTCCAGGGCCGCGTTGACCCTTCTAAGGCCGCCAAAGGGCTGCCTTGACCCTCCTAGACTTGCCCAAGGCCCCCTTGACCTTTCTAAGGCCTCCAAGGGGCCACCTTGACCCGCCTTAGGCAGCCTTAACCCGCCAAGAGGCTGCCTTGACCCTCCTTGATCCGCATTGGCCCGTTTTTGACCCGCCTTAGCCCGCCTTGAGCTGTCTTGACCTACCTTGATTCGCTATGGGTTGTCTTGACCCGCCTTGACCTACCTTGGCCCGCTTTGGGCCGCCTTGACCCTTTTAGGGCCGACTTGACCCGTCTAGGGCCGCCTTGACACGCTTTGGGCTGCCTTGACCCGCCTTAATCCATCTAGGGCCGTCAAAGGGCCGCCTTGACCTGTCTTGGGCCGCCTTGGCCCGCTTTGATCCGCCTTGGGCTGCCTTTACCCGCCTTGGCCCGCTTTAGGCCGCCTTAACCCTCCTAGGGCCACCAAGAGGTCGTCTTAACCCATCTAGGGCCACCAAGAGGCCACCTTAAACCATCTAGGGCCGCGTT
>NC_020491.1:4796248-4802600 GCF_000184155.1 Fragaria vesca subsp. vesca
TAGGCCGCCTTAATTCGTCATGGGCTGCCTTGACCTACCTTGGCCCGCTTTGGGCCGCCTTGACCCGTCTAGGGCTGACTTTACTCTCCTAGGGCCACCTTGACCCTCCTTCGGTCGCCTGGACCCGCCTTGGGCTGCATTGACCCGCCTTAGGATGCCTTGACCCTCCTTGGCCTTGGCCCGCTTTAGGCCACCTTGACCCGCCTTAATCCGCCATGGGCTGCCTTGACTTGCCTTAGCTCGCTTTGGGCCGCCTTGATCCGTCTTGGGCTGCCCTGACCCGCCATGGGCCGTCTTGACCCTCCTAGGGTCGCCAAGAGGCCGCCTTAACCCATGTAGGGCTGAAAAGGGGCCACATTCACCCGTTTAAGGCCGCCAACCTTGACCTGCTAAGTGGCTACCTTGACCCTCTTTGACCCGCCAAAGGCCGCCTTGAACCTCCTACGCCCTCTTAGGCCCGCCAAGGGCCGCCTTGACCCGCTAAGTGGCTGCCATGACCCGTCTTGGGCTGACTTGACCCTCATAGGCTCTCCTAAGCCCGCCTAGAGCCACCAAAGGGCTGCTTTGACCAGCCAAGGGACCGACTTAACCCGCCTTGGCCCGTTTTTGACCCGCCTTGGCCCGCCTTAACTTGCATGGGCCCTTCTTGACCCACATTGATCTGCCTTGACCCGCTTTGGGCCGCTTTTACCCACCTCGGCCTGCTTTTGCCGCCTTAACCCGCCTTGGGCTGCCTTGACCCGCCTTATCCTGCCTTGGCCCGCTTTAGGCCGTCTTAACCCGCCTTGGGCCACCTTGACCCGACTTGGCCCGCCTTGATCCACCTTGGGTTGTCTTGACCTGCCTTGGCCCGCTTTGGGCTGTCTTGACACACGTTGGCCCGCCTTAACCTGCCTTGATCGGCCTTGGGCTGCCTTGACCTGCATTGGCCCGATTTGGGCCGCCTTGACCCGTATAGGGCCACCTTGACCCGCTTTAGCCCGTTTTGGCCCGCCTTAGGTTGCCTTTACCCGCCTTAGGCCGTCTTGACCCGCCCTGGCCAGCCTTGATCCGCCTTGACATGCTTTGGGCTGACTTGACCCGCCTTAGCCCGCTTTGGGCCGCCTTAACCCACCTTGACCTGGCTTGGCCCGCTTTAGGCTACCTTGACCTGCCTTGGGCCGCCTTGATCTGCCTTGACTCGCCTTGGCCCGCCATGGACCGCCTTGGCCCTCCTAGGGCCTCCTTGACCCGCCTTGACCTACCTTGGGCCACCTCGGGTTGCCTTGGACCGTCTTGGCCCGCCTTAACCCACCTTGGGTTGCCTTGATCCACCTTGGCCCGCCATGGACCGCCCTGACCCACATTGGGCCGCCTTGACCCTCCTAGGGCCGCCAAGAGGCCGCCTAAACCCATCTAGGGCCACCAAGCCACCTTCACCCATCTAGGGCCGAAAATGGGACCGCATTCACCTGTTTAAGGCTGCCTTGACCCATCAAGTAACTGCCTTGACCCTCCTTGACCCGCCAAGGGCCGCCTTGAACTTCCTATGCCCTCTTAGGCTCGCCTAGGGCCCCCAAGGGGTCGCCTTGACCCGCTAAGTGGCTGCCTTGACCCTCCTAGGCCCGCCAAGGGGCCACCTTGACCCCCTATTTGCCTGCCTTAGGCCGCCTTGACCCTCGTAGGCTCTCCTAGGCCCACCTAGAGCAACCAAGGGGCCGTCTTAACCCGCCTAGGGCTGCAAAAGGCCTCCTTGACCCTCGTAGGCTTTTCTTGGCCCACCTAGAGCCACTAAGGGGCTGCCTCGACCCGCCTAGGGACGCAAAGTGGCCGCTTTGACCTATCTAGGGCCGCCTTGACAAGCGTTGGCTGCCTTGACCCGTCATGGCCCTCCTTGGCCCGCCTTGATTCGCCTTAATCCAGATTTAGCTACCGTGATCTGTCTAGGGCCACCAAGGGGCCGTCTTAACCCGCTTTGACCCGCCTTGGGCCGCCTTGACCTACTTTGACCCGTTATGGCCCGCATTGATCCGCCTTAGGCTGCCTTAACCCGCCTTGATCCGCCTTAGGCTGCCTTGACACGCCTTGGCCCGCGTTGTGCCTCCTTGACCCTCTGAGGGCCGCCAAGAAGCCGTCTTGACCCACCCAGGGACTCCAAAGGGCCTGCGTGACCCGCCTTGGGCCGCCATGACCCGTCTTGGGCCTCCTTAACCTGCCTTAGCCCGCCATGGACTGCATTAACCCACCTTGAGCCGCCATGACCCGACTTGACCCTCCTAAGGCCACCAAGAGGCCACCTTAACCCATCTAGGGCCCCCAAGAGGCCGTCTTAATCCATCTGGGGAAGAAAATGGGCCGCATTCACTCGTCTAACGCGTGACCCGGCAACTGGCTGCCTTGACCCTCCTTGACCCGCCAAGGACCGCCTTGAACCTCCTAAGCTCTCCTAGGCCCGCCATGGGCCACTAAGGGACCGCCTTGACCCGCCTTTGACCGCGAAGGGGCCGGCTTGTCCAACCTAGGGATGCCTTGACCCGCCTTGGCCCATTTTGACCCGTCTTGAACCGCTAAGGGGCCGCCTTGTTCCGCCTTAGGCTGTCTTGACCCGCCTTGGCCTGCTTTGACCCGCCTTGGCTCGCTTGACCGTCTTGATCCCTTTAGGCTGCCTTAACCAGCCTTAGCCCGCTTTGGGCTGCCTTGACCCGCCTTAACCCGCTTTGGCCGCCTTGGGCTGCCTTGATCCTTCCTTAGCCCGCTTTGGGCCGCCTTGGCATGCTTTTGCCGCCTTAACCCACCTTGATCTGCCTTGATCCGCCTTGGGCTGCCTTGACCTGCCTTGGGCCGCCTTGACCTGCCTTGAGCCACCTTGACCCGCCTTAGGCCGCCTTAACCCGCATTGGCCTGCCTTGGGCCGCCTTAACCTACCTTAACCCGCTCTGGACCGTCTTCATCCACCTTGGACCGCCAAGAGGCCGTCTTAACCCATCTAAGGCCACCAAGAGGCTGCCTTAACCCATCTAGGGCAGAAAAGGGGCTGCATTCACCCGTTTAAGGCCGTCAAGGGGCCGCCTTGACCCTCCTTGACCCGCCAAGGGCCGCCTTGAACCTCTTAGGCTCTCCTAGGCCCTCTTAGGGCCACCAAGGGACCGCCTTGACCCGTCTAGGGCCGCCAAGGGGCCGGCTTCTCCCGCCTTGACCTGCCATGGACCGCCTTGACCCTCTTAGGGCCGTCTTGACTCGCCTTGGCCCGCCTTGATCCGCCTTGGGCAGCCTTGACCTGCCTTGGCTAGCTTTGGGCCGCCTTAACTCGTCCAAGGCCACCTTGACCCTCCTAGGGCCTCCTTAACCCGTTTTGGGCCTCCTTAACCCACCTTGGGCCGCCTTGACCCGCCCTGACCCGCCTTGGCCCGCATATGGCTGTCTTGACCCACCTTGACCCACTATGTGGCTGCCTTGACCCGCCTTTGCCTGCTTTGGACCGTCTTGACCCTTGTAGGCTCTCCTAGGCCCACCTAAAGCCACCAAGGGGTCGCCTTGACCCACCTAGGCCGTAAAGTGGCCACCTTGACAAGCCTTGGGTTGCCTTGACCCGTCATGTCCCGCCTTGGGCTGCCTTAACCCACCTTGGCCCGCCTTGATTCGCCTTGTGCTGTCTTGACCTGCCTAGGGACACCAAGGGGCCGCCTTGACCCGCCTAGTGCCACCAATTGTCCGCCTAGGGCCGTCCAAGGGCCGCCTGGAACCGCCTTGGGTTGCCTTGACCCGCCTTGGCCCTCCTTGACCCGCCTTGGGCTATCTTGACCCGCCTAAGCCTGCTTTAGGCCGCCTTGACCCCGCCAAGGACCGCCTTGGGCCACTAAGAGACCGCCTTGCACCGCTAAGGGGCCGGCTTGTTCAGCCTTGGGCTGCCTTGACCCACATTGGGCCGCCTTGACCCTCCTTGGGCCGCCTTAACCCTCCTTGGGTCGCCTTGACCCGCCTTGATCCCCCTTGGGTTGCCTTGACCAGCCTTAGCCCGCTTTGGGCCGCCTTGACCCGCCTTGGGCTGCCTTGACCTGCCTTGGCCCGCTTTGGGCCGCCTTGACCCGCCTTGACCTGCTTTTGCCGCCTTGACCCGCCTTGACCCGTCTTGATCCGCCTTAGGCTACCTTGTCCTGCCTTGGCCCGTTTTAGGCCGCCTTAACCCGCCTTGGCCCACTTTAGGCCGCCTTAACCCGCCTTGACACGACTTGGCCCACCTTGATCCGCCTTAGGCTGCCTTGGCCCGCTTTGGGCTGCCTTGACCCGCTTTGGGCCGCCTTAACCCGCCATGGCCCGCCTTGATCGGCCTTGGCCCGCCTTAACCCGTTTTGTCCCGCCTTGGGTTGCCTTGACCGGCCTTGGGCTGCTTTAGGCCGCTTTGACCCACCTTGGCCAGCCTTGATCCTCCTTGACCTGCCTTGGCCCGCTTTGGACTGACTTGATCCGCCTTAGCCAGCTTTGGACCGCCTTAACCCGCCTTGACCTACCTTGGCCCGCCTTGACCTGGCTTGGCCCGCTTTAGGCTGCATTGACCTGCCTTAGGCCGCCTTGACCCTCCTAGGGCCGCCTTGACCCGCCTTAGGCTGCCTTAACCTGTCTAGGGCCGCCTTGGCCTGTCTTGACCTGCCTTGGCCCGCCTCGGGTTGCCTTGGACCGCCTTAACCAGCCTTGATTCGCTATGGGCTGCCTTGACCTACCTTGGCCCGCTTTGGGCCGCCTTGACCCGTCTAGGGCCGACTTGACCCGCCTTGGCACACCTTGACCCGCCTAGGCCGCCAAGGGGCCGGCGTGACCTGCCTTGGGCTACCTTGACCTGCCTTGGCCCGTTTCGGGCCGCCTTAACCCGCCTTGATCCGCCATGGTTTGCCTTGACCTGCCTTGGCCCGCGTTGGGCCGCTTTGGCCCATCTAGGGCCACCTTGACCTGCCTTAGCCCGCCTTGGGCTGCCTTGACCCGCCTTGCACCGCCATAGACCGTCATGACCCACCTTGTCCCTCCTAGGGCCGCCAAGAGGTCGCCTTAACCCATCTAGGGCCACCAAGAGGCCGCCTTAACCCGTGTAGGGCCGAAAAGGGGCTGTATTCACCTGTTTGAGGCCGCCAAGGGGCCGATGTGACCCGCCAAGTGGCTGCCTTGACCCTCTTTGACCCGCCATAGGCCGCCTTAAACCTCCTACGCCCCCTTAGGGCCCCTAAGGGGACGCCTTGACCCGCTAAGTTGCTGCCTTAACCCTCCTAGGCCCGCCAATGGGCCGCCTTGACCCGCTAAGTGGCTGTCTTAACCCGCCTTTGCTTGCCTTGGGCTGCCTTGACCCTCCTAGGCTCTCCTAGGCCCGCCTAGAGCCACCAAGAGGCTGCCTTGACCCGCCTAGGGCCGTCAAGAAGCCGACTTGGCCCGTCTGGGGCCGCCTTGACCCGCCTTGAACCTCCCAAGCTCTCCTAGGCCCGTCTTGGGCCACTAAGGGACCGCCTTGACCCGCCTTGGCTCGCTTTGACCCGTTTTGGCCCGCTTTGACCCGCCTTGGACCGCCAAGGGTCCGGTTTGTCCCGCCTTGGGCTGCCTTGACCCGCCTTGGCCCACTTTGACCTGTGTTGACCCGGTTTGACTCGCCTTGACCCGCTTTGACCCGCCTTAGCCCGCTTTGACCCGCCTTGACCCTCCTTGACCCACCTTGAGCCGCCTTGACCCGCCTTGATCCCCTTGGGCTGCCTTGATCAGCCTTAGCCCACTTTGGGCCGCCTTGACCCGCCTTGGGCTGCTTTGACCCGCCTTGACCCGCTTTGGCCCACCTTGATCTGCCTTGACCTGCCTTGGCCCGCATTGGGCCGCCTTGACCCACCTTGGCCTGCTTTTGCCGCCTTAACCCACCTTCGACCGCCTTGATCCGCCTTGACCTGCCTTGGCCCACTTTGGGCCGCCTTGACCCTCTTAGAGCCACCTTGACCCACCTTGACCCGCATTGGCCCGCCTTGAGCTGCCTTAACCTGCCTTAACCCACCATAGACCGCCTTCACCCACCTTGGCCGCCAAGAGGCCGTCTTAACTTATCTAGGACCACCAAGAGGCCGCCTTAACCCATCTAGAGCAGAAAAGGGGCCGCATTCACCCGTTTAAGGCTGCCAAGGGTCTGCCTAGACTAGCCAAGTAGCTGCCTTGACCCGCCAAGGGCCGCCTTGAACCTCTTAGGATCTCCTAGACCCGCCTAGGGCCACCAAGGGACCGCCTTGACCCGCCTAGGGTCGCCAAGGGACCGGCTTCTCCCGCCTTGACCCGCCTTGATCCGTCTTGGGCTGCCTTGACCTGCCTTAGCCCGCTTTGGGCTGCCTTGACCCCTTTGGGCTGCTTTGACCCG
>NC_020491.1:4802620-4825589 GCF_000184155.1 Fragaria vesca subsp. vesca
TGATCCGCCTTGGGTTGCCTTGACCCGTTTTGGCCCGCCTTGGGCCGCTTTAACCCGCTTTGGGCCACTTTAACCCGCCTCAGGCTGCCTTGACCTGCCTTGGCCCGCTTTCGGCCGCCTTGACCCGTCTAAGGCCGCCAAGGGGCCGCCTTGACCCGCCAAGTGGCTGCCTTAACCCTCCTTGACCCGGCAAGGGTCGCCTTGAACCTCTTTTACCCTCCTAGGCCCGTTAAGGGGCCGTCTTAACACATCTAGGGTCGGCTTGACCCGCCTTGGCCCGCTTTGGGCTGCCTTGACCCACCTTGGGCCTCCTAGACTTGTCTTGGGCTGCCTTGACTTGAACCATCTTAGGTCGCTAATGGGCTGCCTTGATCCGCCTCGGGTTGCCTTGACTCGCCTAGGGCCGCCTTGACCGGCTAAGGGGCCGCCTTAACCCGCTGGCGCTGAGGGACCGCCTTAACCCGCTAAGGGGATACCGTGACCCTCCTAGGCCCGCTTAGGGCCACCAGGGGGCCGCCTTGATCTGTCTGTTGCTGCTTTGACCCGCTAAGGGGTCGCCTTGGCCCGCCGTGGACCGCCTTGACCCCACATTGGGTTGCCTTGACCCTCCTAGGGCAGCCAATAGGCCGCCTTAACCCATCTAGGGCCACCAAGAGGCCGCCTTAACCCATCTAGAGCCGAAAATGGGCCGCGTTCACCCATCTAAGGTCGCCAAGGGACCGCCTTGACCAGTCAAGTGACTGCCTTGACCCTCCTTAACCCGTCAAGGGCCGCCTTGAACCTCCTGCACCCTCCTAGGCCCACCTAGGACACCCAAGGGGCCGCCTTGACCCGCTAAGTTGCTGCCTTAACCCTTCTAGGCCCGCCAAGGGGCCGTCTTGACCCGCCTAAAGCCGCCATGGGGCCGCCTTGACCCGCTTTGGGGTGCCTTGACCCGCCTTAGGGCGCCTAGACCTGTCTTAGGCTGCCTTGACTTGATCCATCTTGGGCCGCTAAGGGGCCGCCTTAACCCATCTAGGGGCGCCTTGATCCGCCCCGGGCTGCCTTGACCCGCCTAGAGCAACCTTGACCCGCTAAGGGGCTGCCTTAACCCTCCTAGGCCCACTTAGGGCCACGAAAGGGCCGGTTTAATCCTCCTAGGGCCGCCTTCACTCGCCATGGACCGCCTTTACCCTCCTAGGGCCTCCAAGAGGCCGCCTTAACCCATCTAGGGCCACCAAGAGGCCACCTTAACCCATCTAGAGCCAAAAAGGGGCCGTGTTCACCCGTCTAATGCCGCCAAGTGGCCGCCTGAACCCGCCAAATGGCAGCCTTGACCCTCCTTGGTGCCTTGAAGGGGCTGCCAAAATTAAAGGATAACTAAGTGAACAAATATCACAAGACATATAGTTGAGTATAAATAACAATCAAAAATGTGAGAAATTACCAAATCCAAGCATGCTCGTCTTTTGGACAACAAGGCGGCTAATTTTTTATCTTTTAATGTGTCAAAGCCTGAACCCAAACTGAAAAAATCAGAAATTTGTGTGCTGTAGAAAAGGGATTTGATTCGAATTGGGTGAAACTTGAAATGGGGGCAATACCTCATTTTTTTTCTTGAAACTATGGTTCCCGTTGTCAATACGAGAAGAATTGAAGGGAATTAAATATTGGAAAGTCACTCAATACTAATTAAAAAAATAATTTTAACAATTTTAAAAATTACGACACGTCTGAATTATTTAAGTCCGATCACGAATATATTAATAAAAGACACGGAATAAGTTTCAGTGAATATTATAAATAGGTAAAAACATCACTGTGGTGGCCACAGGGCACAGAGCCCGAACAAAAACAAATAACTGTCAGCGGAAAATGGTGAATACTTTTTTCCCTATCAATAATGGCGCTCTTCAAAACGTACCGACTGTCATCTTCAAAGCCAAACGGAGACTTGGTGTTTTTTCTTTGGGGAAAACATGTGTTCTTTGGACTTTGGCACTTTGCAGACCTTGAACTGAACTGAGCTCAACTCAGTCTTCCTTCTTTTCTGGGTTCTGTTTGGCTTCAAGGAAGATCAGCATCAGGTCAGTTCTTAATCTTTCATGGTAATTCCTTCTAGCTAAAGCTCACTGTTTTACATTGTAGATTAAGCAGCTCTGACTCTATGAATAGGTATCAGACTATCAGAGACATCTTTTGGGTTCATAGATATCAAAATAAGCAGATTAGTAGTAAGATTAGGGCCACTACCAAAGCCACCTTTCAGTTTGTGTTGTCTGCAATTGTTTCTGATCAGGAAATCTTTGAACTTTCTGTGTTTATGTTGTCACTATAAGTTCAATTCAGCACACATTTCAGTATATAATAGGATGCAACCAAAGTTCTGTTCATTTACATGTTTACTTACGCTTCTGTATTCGTTGTTCCTAATGTGATTCTGAGTTGTTTAAAATGCCCATGTTTGTATATAATACCCACCCATTTTCATAACCCTGTAAGTTTATTGCTCCAGGATCTTATGCTGGGTTTTGGAAACAAGTTATGTGTTCGTAAGATGATTGGGTAGTTTCTGTATTATAGGGATTGCAAGGATTATTGCCCGGTATGGACTGCTCGGTTCAATTTCTCAAGCTATGCCATATAGAAACCCGGAGGCGGCTGTTAGTTCTGGGGGTAGTGGCTGTTACTTATTTAATGTTTCAGTGGCTGTTGCTTCCCTATGAAAATGCTCTCCAGTCTCTATTGCCCCGAAGTCAGGTTCCAGATCATGCCACAGGTAGCTTCCTCACAATCCATTCTTCTGCCAAGTCTGTGATGGTTCGCAATCCTCTAACAGTGAATTCTTCGGATTTGATTGATGCTCCTAGATTTGGTGGGGTGGAGAAATATGCTGATAACTCTAGTCTTGGAGGAGAGACTGTGGATAAAAGTGAACCAAATGAAAAGGAAGGATTTAAGGAAATTGATTCAGTATTGGAAGAGAAAGAGATGGATAATACTTTTGAACATGCTGCAGATAGAAATGTAGATGAAAATTTTCCATCTGGGAATGGTGTAGATACTGATGCAAGTCTAACCTTGGTCAGCATTAGCAAGGAAGAAAATGGTTCTAATTTAGTCAAGACCAATGAAGCTAGCTATGACTTCCCAGAGCCAACTGTGCTATCAAAAGATGAAGTTTCTACAGAGAATACTCTGGAAGTAAACATGACTATGGCAGCAAAGCATTCCGAGGGTGTCAAAACTATATTTCCATCCTCTCCACTCATTTTGCCTGCAACAGCTTCATTCACACACCAGACCGATGTAACTTATGTAAGTTACTTGGTGTCCAATGCAAGCTCATCTGTTGGTTCTGCTTTCCTGGAAAGTGATATTGTAACTATAAAAAATGATTCTTTGACAAGGACAAGTCCTGGGAAGAAGATGATGAAGTGTAACATGCCACCAAAATCAATAACATCAATAGATGAGATGAACCTTACACTGGTGCGGCACCATGCTAAACCGCGTGCATTGGTATAAATATAGCAAACTTTTACTGTTGCTAATCTAGTCGTACTCTGCACGGTTAAGTTCATGTAGGGGATCCCCTAATCTCGTATTTGATTGCAGAGACCACGGTGGTCCTCTGTGCGTGACCAGGATATTCTAGCTGTGAAGTCACAGATCCAGCATCCTCCTGTGGCCAAAAATGATCGAGAACTTTATGCCCCTCTCTATCGCAATGTTTCAATGTTCAAAAGGTAAGTGGAATTAAAAACAGTGTACATAAGTTTTACCCATAGTTGAAGTTTTGTTTTCTACTTTGAAGAAAGTGGTGCTTTTTTTCGGTTACAAGAAGGTAACTCATTTTTCTGACATTTTGATGCATTCTTAGGAGTTATGAACTCATGGAACGCACATTGAAAGTCTATATCTACAAGGAGGGAAACAAACCTATCTTTCATCAACCAATAATGAAGGGGTTATATGCTTCTGAAGGATGGTTCATGAAACTGATGGAGGGAGACAAACGTTTTGTGGTGAAGGATCCACGAAAGGCTCATCTGTTTTATATGCCATTCAGTTCAAGGATGCTAGAGTTCACTTTGTATGTTCGTAACTCTCACAACAGGACAAAACTACGCCAATATTTAAAAGAGTATTCTGAAACAATTGCAGCAAAGTATCCTTTCTGGAACAGAACTGGTGGAGCAGATCATTTTCTTGTTGCCTGTCATGACTGGGTATGCTCTCTATGCATCTTTTCACTTCCTTGCTTTTGCCTGGATGAATACTATCTATATGAATATGATAAGATACTAGAATGATTCCACAAATGAATCTGAGATTAATGACTTAATGCCAAATGAATCTGTTCAAATTGGTGCGCACATTGAATCTAATAACAAACCTTTGGTCGTTTGTTAAGCTGCAAATAACACCATTTTCAGAATCATATGTTTTCTCTATACAGCTGTGCTTTTTCATCTCGGAATGAATGTATTTTCTTCCCTCATATATGTACTTTTAACATGAGATATTGACTTTGGTAGGCTCCATACGAAACCAGGCACCATATGGAACGTTGCATCAAAGCCCTCTGCAATGCTGATGTTACTCAAGGCTTTAAAATAGGAAGGGACATCTCTCTTCCAGAAACATATGTTCGTTCTGCAAGGAATCCCCTTAGAGATCTAGGAGGCAAACGTGCTTCCGAGAGGCAGGTTCTCACCTTCTATGCTGGAAATATGCATGGCTATCTCCGTCCAATTCTGCTGAAGTATTGGAAGGATAAAGACCCAGACATGAAAATCTTCGGTCCAATGCCTCCTGGAGTAGCAAGCAAAATGAACTACATCGAGCATATGAAGAGCAGCAAATACTGTCTCTGCCCCAAGGGTTATGAGGTCAACAGTCCGCGGGTGGTTGAAGCTATATTCTACGAGTGCATTCCAGTGATCATATCCGACAACTTTGTGCCACCATTTTTTGAGGTTTTGAACTGGGAGGCTTTTTCTTTAATCCTTGCAGAGAAAGACATTCCAAACTTGAAAAACATACTACTTTCAATACCAGATGAGAAGTACCTTCAGATGCAACTAGCAGTCAAGAGAGTTCAGAAACATTTCCTGTGGCATCCTAAACCCCTCAAGTATGATCTCTTCCACATGACACTTCATTCAATCTGGTACAATAGACTTTTCCAGATCAAAATCTAGTAAGGTTGCCGAAGTTTCAACATGTGCATTGTGAAACATTAAGAGCAGCATAGGTGGAAATGAGGCCTTTTGTTTTCCTCTCTCCTCCTCCTTCCCTATGAACTTGTAAAAAGAGTTTCTGTTGTTTATGCGCTAGCCTATGAAACACCTGTAACTTCTTTATTTTCACCTTGTAAATTGTACTACTTCTAGACTCAAAATGACACCTGCATTAAAGTTTTGCACAATTATGACACCAGCCCCTTTCCATTAAGGGATCCCTATTTTTGGTCACTTTCTAGGGATAGGGCATTACACCACTTCCCAATTGAATTTTTACATCTCCACCGTTCATATCTTAGGTCTATATGAGTAGATCATCTTTACAAAATTTCATATGATTTGGTGATCGTTAAGACTTTCAAAAGTTTGATTTAGTTTTAATGATTTTGAACGGTCCAGCTTATGTCAAACTAAAACCGTTGAAGGTCATTAAAACTAAATCGAACTTTTGAAAGCCTTAACGATCACCAAATCATATGAAATTTTGTAGAGGTGATCTACTTATATAGACCTAAGATATGAACGGTGGAGATGTAAAATTATAATCGGGAAGTTGGTGTAATGCCCTATCCCTATAAATAGCTTAAAATAGGGATCCCTCGTTGGAAGGGCCTGATTATGACACTCTTCTAACATTTTCATGAACTTGAAAGCTTTGATCCATTTCTCGTGAAACATTTATCCCATTGTGATAAATGATAAACCTCCTGTTCCGTTACAGTTCCATTTCAATGGTTCAGGACAGTGAAGAAGACTCGATACGAATTTAAATACTTTGGAGCGCTGGCCGATTCGGATATCTTCAGAACTCTTACTTCACCAATGAGACATCTCTACGCTTACCCTAAAAAAAAATTAAATAAAAAAAAAAAAAAAAAAAAGAAGTTTACAATTTACCAACACGCCACGTGTTACTTGCTCCATCTTCTAATCTCGTGTAGGTCCCACTCTACCATGCGCTGACTGTTTTTAACACACACCAGAATCCACCGCGTGTACTTTAAAATCCCCCATAATCTTGGTCTACTCAAACTCAGTCTCACTGGTTCAAAGTTCTGGTTTTTCACAGTTGGTGTCGGTTAAAAAACTATAAATAATCCGTTAAAAACTCGAAAAAAGAAAGAGACTTGTGGTGGCGGGCAGAAGCTTCGGATTAAAGCCTTAACTGGATAACGATAATGGGTTTTGCTCCATGCCTCCATGACTCCATCTCATTCCTTTTGACTCCTTTTCATTCGGTTGCTACATCTTCCCAAAATATACACCAAAGTTATGTCTCTCTCGTTCATTCATTTATAGCTCACTTTTTCAGAGCCTTCAACTTTGGAAATCTCTTTTCCCTCTATAAATTGAAACCTGCTTCTGGGTTCCTTGCATATTTCATTTGTAAGTTGCTCAATCTGATATCTTGGTTACATTTTGTGTTGGTGTTCATGGATGTTCATTGTTTTGTTCTGATTCTGTCTGTCATAGTTTCATTCTTTTTGAGCTTTTCTGCAGTCAGCTAATATCAGCCTTAATCGTTTTTCTTGTTGCATAATTCAGGATTTCAAGAATTAATGGGTGATGTATATATTGAAAAAGGGATATCTGAAATGCCTTTAACAGTGAGTACTTTTAGTCTCTCACTATTACAGATTATTAATGCTATGCTTGAACATTAACATGTTTAGATTTAAGTTCGGCTAGTTTAAAATACATGAGCTGATTATGCATCCATGGATTAGGATTGGGGAGTAGCTTTTGGAAAGAGATTACAATCTGCTTTTCTTGATTCATTTTGTCTCCCCTTTGTAAAATCCGGTCATTATTGGGTTTCATAATTTCGAACACAGATATTTGGTTTTGATTCAGAACTTGTGTATGAAGATCTAATGTAAGTCCTTGTACCAGGCCTATAATGATACTGTGATGAACACGAGTCTAGTCATTGAAAGCCTGGAGTTCTTCTCATCAATGGATGACATTTTTGACCGTCTATTGATATTGGCTAGTTATATTGGCCATCGATTTATTCAATTTGTAGGTGAACTTTCTCACTTACTGATTTCTCTTTGTCATGTTGTACATTGCCTCTGATATATAAGAGCTATGCCTAAGTTCAGCTCAGTCAGAAACGGTTCTTTTCCATATCATTCTCATTTTGTCATGTCTGTTGTTATTGCAGAGGATCTTGCCCTCAGAGAATTTGATAGATACCTAGAAAATTTGGTGAATATTTCTGCTCGACAGCATTTAGAATCATTGAGACATGGCATTTGTAAATCATTTTCTGAAGATTCTTCATCATCTTCACAATCTTATATCTCTGATCGGAACCCTGAATTCTATGAAAAAGCCTCAGGCCGTAGGGATGAATTGCTTGTATATCCAAGATCTGAGATTGTACAAACCGACTCCAGTCATGCAGCTGTTTCATTCATTTCTAAAGGGTAATTTCACTTCTATCCAATAAGCATTAGAAAATTGAAGTCTGGCAATTAATCAAGTTAATTTATGAGAAAACATCATGATCCAGAACTGATTGCACCTCCTTCCCTCTTTAAGTACTAGTATATATATATGATTAACTGTGATTGTTTGCATTTCTCAAGTCTCATTCTAATTATCGTCATTGTTAACCTGTTGTTGCTTCCACTTGATGTAGGTTGATGCTGCCATTGTATGGTTTACAGTTTGCCTGGAGGTTGGCAATGTCTTGTTGGAGAAGTTCTTTCTTATATTTTACAAGCGCTCATCAGCGAGTTTGTAGGTAAATAAGTAAATTTTTATTATGTCAACTGATGGATTCATAAGCCTAGAGTCTATGAATGGCTTCTTTTTGTTTTTATTTCATGTTGGATTCTGATTTTATGTTGGTGTATCTAGTTTGTTGCCTTTACATATCTTCATTGTTTTAGGTTCTCAAAGAGTTTAAAGGTTCTTTTTTTACATCTGTAGCATCGCAACTCGTGTACAGAGAACATTGCGAGGTTCATCTGATGATATTGGATGGTTGCAGCGCATTCCTAGCATGCCTTCTGTGGATGATGGTACAGAAAGATTCTTGGAATTGCTTGCAGGAATAAGGTAGTAAATTATCTGTTAATGAAATGTGATTGATGTTGTTATTAGTCTTCTTTGTTTACACTTACATATTGTGCTTCTGTTATCCATTATACTTTAGGAAGGGAAAGCACGAACTGCCTGACTCATTTGTTTATCTGCTAATTCCAGGTATAAAATGATTTCCTTTTTTTTAACTTGTGACTTTGTTCTTCCCAATTTTTTTAGTCTACATGTAGTGTGGTTGCCTCTAGTTACAGGAATGTTGATATTTCAGGACTCTTTAGCAATCATGGTCCATTGTATTTTGTTGGAACTAAGAGATTCTTTTCGAAGATGGGTCTAGCATGCCATATTGCCAAAATTCACAGTGAGGTAATGAATGGTTACAGATCTACCACGGTATGGTTAAGTATTGACTAATGGCTGAATGTTTTGTAGATCACTAATGATTTGATAATGCATATTCACCTTCTCAATTATCTTTCTTTTACGTGGATGGACCATGTGAAAGATCATCTTTTTTGCTTTCATTTCTCTTCTGGACATTGTGAAAAGATCATCTTTTTTGCTTTCCTTTCTATTCTGCGAAGGTATCTGTTGAGCACAACGCGTGGGAGCTGAAGCAATATATCGAGGAGCTTTACTGGGGATCTGGTAAGCGTGTGATGTTGTTAGGGCACAGCAAGGGTGGTGTTGATGCTGCAGCTGCATTGTCAATCTACTGGAATGATTTGAAAGACAAAGTTGCTGGTTTAGCACTAGTACAGTGTCCATATGGGGGCACTCCTTTAGCTTCTGATATTCTTCGTGAAGGTCAGATTGCTGACAAAGAAACCCGAAGGATAATGGAGTTTTTGATATGCAAGCTAATCAAGGTAAGAGTTACCTTTTATTATGCATTTAGCCATTTGCCAATCAAAGTCATGAGGTAGTTGACCCCTATGTGTACGTACATACTACGTAGCAAGTAGCAATTACAAGTTGTGTGGAGACACCATCATCAGAGAAGCTATTATACAAAAAACTTCAATATTTATGAACTAATTCTGGAACTCCTATGTGTAGTTATGCTTACCATAGGTTTTCCATAGATCATGGAACTCCTTCATATCAGCCTCACAGAAGGCTTAAGAAATTAAGGATAGTTTGGTATGTAGTGTTTAATGTTTCTCAAGACACTGCTATGCTTCGTATAGGTTTCATTTTCGATGGCATTTACCCTGCTTTACAGATTCTGTATAATCAATCAACACCTAGTTTGCCATTCTGCAGTTTGTACATTCAACTAGGGTAAAGTTGGCTGGCTTTAAGCTCTGTGCAGTCCTCAAACATTTGAATATATGAGCTACTCTTGTTTCTCTTGTGTTAAACTATAGTGAGAAAACTGGTGGACGTAATATAACTCGTCATGGTTATTGTGGATGCATTAACACATTTTATATATGGATTGTAGGGTGATATACGGGCGCTGGAGGATCTTACATATGACAAAAGGAAGGAGTTCATCATGAAGTACAAGCTTCCTGCAGAGAAAATTCCTCTAATTTCCTTCCATTCTGAGGCAAGTATAGCCCCTGGTGTCCTTGCCACAATGACTCATATAGCTCATGCAGAAGTTCCATGGCTTCCCCTTGCGAAATTTGGCAATGAAGAATCGGATAACATTGTTCAAGCTAGTCACCAGTTGCCTGTAGTGATTCCTTTATCTGCGGCAATGGCTGTGTGTGCACTCCACCTAAAACTCAGGTATGGGGAGAAGAGTGATGGCTTAGTGACATGCCGTGATGCTGAAGTTCCAGGTTCAGTTGTAGTCAAGCCAGATCGGAAGCTTGACCATGCATGGATGGTTTATTCTTCGAGGAAAAAGAATGCTAGTGAGGCCGATGCTTCTGAAATGTGTGAGGCTTTATTAACTCTGCTTGTTGAGCTCGGCAAGGGAAAAGGTTTGAATTGATGAATGCCAATTCAAGCCAGAGAATCATTTGCTTAACGATTTTCTTTTATCTTTGATTAATTTCATTTGATGTTGAATCAATGGCAGCAAAATCGTGCTTGCCCACTGAAATGTATTGAAAAGATGTAAAAACTTGAATTTGAATGATTCTATTGTGAGGTACACGAGTTCATCTTTTTACTATTGCATATTGTTATAACAGTGACACAAATACTTGTTGCAACCAGAAGCCCAAACCATATGCTCATGTAGAACAAAGTAATATCTAAAGAGAGAGACAAAGAATGAATCAGAAGCGGTTGATAGTACTGTTATGAACTAATGATAATGCCTTGAGATGATTCGAATGATATTTTTCTTCTTCTTAGTTATCTTAACTCCAGCTATCTGCATACCTTAATGGGATGATGAAATTTGAACCCATGACTTCTACGATGGTGATTTTATATACAACTCACAATGATCGATATGAATCGAATGACAGAAACAGTAGAGCTTGCAGGCTAATTCTAAAACCAAGATCGAGAATCCATTAACTCTTTGAACTTTGAAGCATGGGTGACACATGAACTGCATGTGAAGGAGATGGAACAGATATTTTTAGAGAGCAACGAGCATATTCATATGTTTTACAAGTTTAATTCAAAGAAGAAAAAAGAAAATTGAACATCTGGCTCCACATATTAATGGATCAAATGCAGGTTGGGTTCTGTTCTCTACACAATTACTCCTCAAACGTGTGCTCTTCAATTCGATACATCACATGTCCTTACAGCCTCACTCTTGTTAATGTATGACCCATTCATCTTTATGGGTGGGTTCCAAATGGCTTTGCAACACTGTTTTGTTGAAGACCTCAAGTTACTTGAAAAGATGCATGCTTCACATTTTAATTTTATTTTTTGGAAAAGGTTGAATGTAAAAAGAGTGATGATTGATAGATAGCATGACAATCCCAAATTGATTGAGAATATATAAAAATGAAAGAACCACAATAAGATAAGTATACACTAAAATCAACCGACATAAGATTCTTTATTCTCGTTATTACATGCTTAAACATCATGTCTAAATTCGGAAAAATTTTAGAACTCAAATTCCTCACCCAACTCATAATGTTGGCTTTTGATGCATTACATTATAAATTGTGAGCTCTGTTTTCGTTGTATTCATCGGACTAATTTTGACTTCAAGCTAATTGCTAGGCACTATACGGTTTTGGCATCGGTCTTACTGATTGATGAGACATGCACTTTCCAACGGATGCATTGTGTTTTTTTTATCTGATCAATGGATGCATTATGTGATACATTATTTTCAGGCTGTGCAAACCATGCATGCATCAGACACGAAAAGCTATGTGTGGCCATGGACCTGATGGAAGTAAAGGTTCGACCCCAATCGATAGGTAAGAGAATATTTTTAATTGCAAAAATGGAATGGAAACAAAATTGAACATCTTACACACTCTCATTTCAAGTTTGAAGAGCTCAATGCATGTACCATACGATTCACAACATGTTGTTTAAGCTTACGTGATGAATACAATGGTATGGCATTAAGAACGTGTGTTAATTACCGCATCATTTGTTGGGGCAAATCATGATGATGAGATGCTCATCGGGAAGTCGAGGACAAATTTCTTGATGGTACGGGGAACAAACGATGTGGGAACCTAGCTAAATAAGTCAGAATATTATACTAGCTAGTCTTTTTACCGTACATCGGCACATGTTCATCACAAACTATTATGAGGGTAAATAAATAAACCGAAACATATACACGATTTCATAATTTAATAGGGCTAATTGTGAAAGTTCAAGATTTTACTATAACTTCTGACAACATCGATCTAAAATAAGTGTTGGGATTATGAGATTACCACATAGAAAAGGAAGAATATGTTGAAGAAGGTTGGTATGCAATTCCTCACTGCGTAATTACTCATGTAGAAAGTACAATCCTTTAGGGCATGTGTAGTTACGAGAAAATGAAGAAGCAACATGCATGCAAGTCTCTGGAGAAGTCTCAGTCTGTACTTCAATTAGAGTAAGTAATATACGGACTACGAAATCAAACTTATGATGAACAAAGGACTTCTGATTCGTCTTCTATATAGTAGCTCAACACCTTCAAAACAAGTAAAATGAACCAGAATATTTAGCCACGTGAAAAATGGATCAAAATTCTTCTATGAGGATTGATGCGCGCATGAACTTGACACCGACTCATTCAAAACTGATAAGAACACCCTTCTATACCTAGTCGATAGGTAGATATGAAGGGTCTATTACTCTATTGTCATCTCGATTGCAGAATTTAAGCATCAAAACTCGATCACCCTGGTTTTTATTTTTGATTTTAAGCAAAGCTAGCAATCACCCTAGTTAAAACTGCCATAATTTTACTGTGATTGATATAAATCGATCGAGATAATGACAAGTTTAGCAGAAGAAAAAAAAAGATTATAACAGCAGCATTTCCTGCTGCTATATTGTAGTAAAGAATCGATGAAGAACGTAAATAATTGTTGCTGGATTCGTTATGGGATTCCAATGGTCCAATATACCTGTAAATCTGTAATAAAGGCAATTTTTGTCCGATTATCGATTTCATTTTCTAAGTTCTCCTAGTCCTTCCTGGATCAGAAGTTTATATAAAATTCAACAGTATATGATCTGCAGAATAATAAATCTTATTTTCTGGGGGAAGAACTGCGCGCTTTGATTCCTAGATTATTATATGATATGATATCACTGTGATTTGGGAAGTTAATGGAATCAATACCTCCATTCGCTGAGTTGCTGGAACCAAAAAATAATATAAGCCCATGATCTCAATTATGGAGTCTGGTAACCCTAATTGAAGATACCCATTTTTCTTGGTAGACAAGATGAAAAGTAGCATCAAAAATATATCTACGAGGACAATGATCTGAACAGTGGAAGAACACAATGAAACTGTACAAGTGTGTGCAGTGACGGATCCAGAAGGGAAAAGAACATGGAAAGTAAAAAAGAAATGTAGGTTTATAAGTGTGGTTTGTAGTCACAGAATAAAGGAAGAAGAAAATATTGGAAAACAAGATAAAAAAAACATCACATCTGATCAAGAGGATTCGTACCTCTGACCAAACAAAAATCAAGTTAGAAAGAATGCCAACTGAACCAAAGCAACTTTGTTTATTACTAGGTATTCAGTTAGTATATATCAGGAATTCTGTCTAGGCTGCAGCCCACACAGCCTACTATATGTATCCACCCCTGAGTGTCTGTAATTTGTACCTGGTTACCAGCAACAAAGATAGGTCTAGATGTTGGGATTAATTGGTTTCGATTATATGTGCCTGTGTGAATAATCCTTTTTTTTTTTACAATGTATGTGCCTATTGTGACAATGTATGTGCCTGTGTGGGGAATGGGGTTTCTTCCTTTAGGAAAAAAGCAATCATGTTAATTGATGTCCCTTTATCTAATGTTGATTTTGGGATGCATGGAAAGACAGCCACTTATTTTCATTCTTTGCTCGTTAGAGATTTTTATAAAAGTAGCAAATCATAGTAGATGTTATGTTAAACTTTTCCTTATTGGACTACAAAGATATCTCAGAGAGGTCATTTTTCAATAAAACATTCACTTGATTGACTTGAAAGCTAATATCGACATGCATTAACTATATATTCGAATGAAAAGAAAAAAGAACCGTGTTTCTTTTCTTTTTTAAAAAACATTTACATTGTTTCAATGTCAAAAAGGAAGAATTTACTCGGTTTATTTGGTAAGAGAAATTAGATTCTTCAAATAACATTGAGAAAGAGGCTTATTTAAGTAAAATAATTTTGACAATTCTATTGTTAAGGATTTTTTTACTGTAATCGACTACTCAACCGGCAAGACCAATTCTTGGATTTTAAATGGTGCCGGTGCATTTAAGACCTACGAGAATTTGCATATTTTTACTCTATAACCTTCTCGTTGGGTTCGGCCATGCCAGCCACGAGCCCATGACTCAATCACTCGTTCGACTATGACCATCACATAAGAGAGGGTGGATAGAGTCAGTGGTAGCTATCACATCGTCGGTGGCTAAAAGCCAAAGGAACCTCTAAATTCAGGCTGAACCTAAAGTCGATAGTGTGATTTGGTGCGACACGATACGTTAGTAACTTTTAACCCTACATGTGTCAACTGTAATCTATTAATTACACAATATATGTAACGAGAACCGAGTGAAGCAATACACCGCACTTCCATGTATGAGAATTTTACCTAATAATTGTGTAGTTTGGGTTGTTGCTTCAACACAGAGTTATTATTGTGAGCAAGGGGGGATGGGTGAAAATTAAAGGAAAGAAATTATTAAGCAAGGTGAGAATTGGGTGGTACAATGCATCGTCCTCTCCTATCCTACTGCAGTATCCTAATTATCCCTGACGGCTTCATGCTATGTACCATAGCCAGCTGTGTTCTTTACACACCGTACATCGCACATCACCAATCTCCACAGTCCCATTGCTTTCTCTCTCCGTACCCCTCTTCTTCCCCCTCCCCAATATCACCAATATTAATATTGCAGATCAGAAATTACAGCAACCAGTTTTACAAAAACCCCACCTTCCTTGAGAAAACACAGAGAAAAAAAAAATCGCTAATGTCGTAGAGATAACGATGGGTTTGGCTCACAGTGAGAAACCAAGGCCAAAGCCCACGTCTTCCCCTTGAAAAAAGCTTCAGTCTTTGATCCCTTCTCTCTCTGCTTCCCCTACTAAAGCACAACCCCTCTCCTCTCTGCTTTCAAAAGCCTTTTGGGTTCCTCCATTTCTCGAGTCAAGTAGGTTTGCTCACTCACACACGCAAACAACACTGCACTATCTTCCATCCTTATATTCCCTCCTCTCGGATTCTCTGCTCTCTCGTCTCACTCACCTCTCTGATCTCCATCAATCACTTCCTTCCTTCCTCTTTCACTGAACCAGTCACACCTACATTATCCGCTTATAGTATAACAAACCAAGAACCTCGAGTTCAGAGAATCTGAAAGGTTCAATCTTGTTTCAAGCTCACAATAGTACAAGTTTCAATCTTTTGGGTTCAAAGTTTCGATCTTTGGAGCAATGACGAAAGACCCAACTCGCTCCGACACCACCACGGAGTCGACCAGCTTCAACTCCTCTTCATTCTCCTCCTCTCCTTGCTCGGGTCGGAATGGTGACCCGTTACCCGGAGGATCCGACCCGAGTGGGAATCGGGTCGGGAGCAAACGGGCGAGGGAGAGCAGCAGCAAGCACCCGGTTTACAGAGGGGTCCGAATGCGGGCGTGGGGCAAATGGGTATCCGAAATCCGCGAGCCCAGGAAGAAGAATCGGATCTGGCTCGGCACCTTCTCCACGCCCGAAATGGCGGCGCGTGCACACGACGTCGCCGCCTTGACCATCAAAGGCAACTCCGCCATCCTCAACTTCCCCACCCTATCCGGGTCCTTGCCCCGACCCGACTCCAATTCCCCCCGCGACATCCAGGCCGCCGCCGCCAAAGCCGCCTCCATGGAAAACCTAGACCCTCCGCCTCCTCAACCGCAACCGCCTTCCTCGGCATTGTCGCAATCGTCGTCGTCGTCGTCGTCGCTGGAGGTGACGGACGCCGGGACGCCGGAGGAGCTGGGGGAGATAGTGGAGCTGCCGAGGCTGGGGACGAGCTACGAGTCGGCCGAGTCGGGGAGCGATTTCGTGTTCGAGGACTCGGTGGAGGGGTGGCTGTACCCGCCGGCGCAACCGTGGTGGCAAAACGGTGAATTTGGAGAAGACTATGGGTATAGTAGGAATTTTAACGAAATGTTAATGGCCGAGGGTGGTGTTGAGGACCTGTTGTGGCAACATTAATGTCAAACCTGCCTTTTGGCTTTGGTGGATGTGCCATGTGTGCTTTTTTAATTAGTTGCTAATATGAGCACCCCCTCCCTCTCTTTTATCAAATTTTGTGTTCTTAATAGTTAATACACATTTCCTCCTCAATTTTGTGTTTTGAGTGTGTGATTCTCATTTTCCAAATTGATATCTAGTGTTTGTTTGTAGAAATGGTCCAGACAAAATCTCAGTCTCAGATACAACTAAAACCACAATATCAAATGAACCCTTTAATTGTAAGGGTATAAATTGTCGAAAATCCGAAGGTATTGTGAATATTTACTAAAACCCTTTAACTGAGAAATACTCAAAATATGTCATATTTCTAACTAATGTTGAAGGTATTGTGAATGGATTCTCAAAATCCGAAGTGGCTTTTTTCGGATTTAGGATACTTTTAAATCCGAAGTGTTTTTTTTTTCGGATTTGGGATTTGAGGTGATTAATTGGGTGCTTATTGTAAGTTGGAAATCATACACATTATTTTGCTATACTTGATATTTTTCAATCAAAAAGTACAGATTTGACAGAAGTATGATACCATCCTATTGTAGTTTAATTAGGCAAGTAGGATCGGAGTTGAGTACCTGCAAAGTACAAACATATTTCGTCGTTAAGTAAACGCAAATCTCCATTATTGAATAACAACTCTAATTAGATTCTGTTAGTCACATTATTGGCCACTTGTGTTTAGCCATTTGTACATGTTTAATATCAATTTGCATACGATACACGCACATTACACATAAAAGTAAAATCGACTAAATCGTATATATGTCACATAATAAATATGTGTATTTTTGTTTTACTCAAATACTTAAAATACGAATATACGATCTAGAAATGACTCATCAATAATGTGCTACCTATCTCTAGTTAGAGGGACTTGTGTTTGAGCTACTATGCAGGAGTCCTTGTGTCTCTGACAAGCATATTTACTATATTTACTATACATACACATTGGCTCATATCTTTGTCTATGCAAAATTAATATTCAAGGGCCTGCAATTTCTTCTTGCTATAAAACAGTTTCAAAGATGGCAGAGAATCACCAACACTTATTACTGTTATTAGATGCAGATATGATTTCGCGATGCAATTTAAGAATTACGGATGAGCAGGACTGTATAATACGGCCGCATATAAGACCTGCACCTAATAAGGGCTTCATATTTATAGGGTTGTTAGGATTTTTACATGTCCTTTTTTATCTGCTTTCTTAATTGAAGCTGAAATTAGTTGTTGGGTATTAATTTGAAATGTACTCTGCCAAGTTCTAGTAAATGGTTATGAGCATAGTATTTAGTACAACAATTGAGTTGTATTGCCCTACTCCAGATGTGCAATGACCCTAAAAGAATTTATTGGGATGGTACTAGTTCACAACAAAGAAGCCCGCTTAAATGGACAATCGCATATGTTGTAACGTATTAAAGCTTTTCTAATATGTAGTAAGAAAGTGATAAGACATTTTGGCGTGTGATTCTTTATAAGAATTCCAAACTTTGTATGAGTTATTTTCATAAGATAAAAAATATCAATTAGGCATTGAATAATGAATTGCTGTTTTGATCACAAAAGTTGCACATGCAACTAATGAGGAAAAAACTTTAAGAAATCCCCGGTTGCATTACATTGCTAAGCTAGATATGTTACAGAGGTCACACAACCTGATATTGATTCTATTTTATATGGTATGCACAGTGCAATCTTTTTTTATCAGGTTGTCAATCACCCACCAAATCAGCAATTAGCTAGCAAATGACAAAAAAAGCTCTTCTCAAACTGAAATTATCCACACACACACACACAACAAAAAAAAACTGAAATTGCATGCATTGTTTTAAACAATAATTAGAAGATTGGAATATGTCAATCGCCGAATATGTTGATGATCAAACTCATAGGATTTCCTGAACACATGGATACACAAGCATATATCCTGGTTATATAGCTTAAAATCAGGTTAGTTGTCTTCTTGATTAACATGATGACCAAGAAATACAAAATCAAGTGCATGACTTCGAAATAGGATTGTTTATATTCTACATATAATCGAGGCATATACATGTATGCATCGGCAACAAATATAACTTTACGAAGTAATGAAGAAGCCAGGTGAAGCGGGATCGGAGGAGTTGAACTTTGATGCAGGGTGACAAATGTTTGCAAATATTTGTAACCTTGTGTTTAACTTTTTCGTGGGAAGAATAAGAGGGCTGGTCTAGACATTTTGTTCATATATCCAAGTAACACAACTGGCAAAGGAGATGATGGGTTTGGTGAAGTTGATTACAAATAGAAGCTTTTCGTTCAATTATATTAGATTTAGACAGAGGAACCCAGTCGGAGCCATCCATCTGTGTTTTTCTTTTAACTGCGTGTGCATGGTTGGCTCCTCCGTCTGTTTGATTAAACTTTCAAGTCAGACATCTCACATCTCTCTACGATCACGACCCCGCCATATTGCTAATAATCTGCACAGCTGGTAGAGATGTGAAAGCTAAGCGACCCACTTCTTTGATCACCAGGTTTTGTCTTCTAACTGGGATTTGATTCAATTTGGGGTCGATCGTTATTGTACTAGCTTATGGTTTTGCATACGGATATTTTCATATTTATAATACAGAAGTTATTAGTATTATTGTATTTTACGTGGCTGAAAAATGGTGTTGTTTTTAACTTTTAAGTCCTCAACATCAATCGGGTGCCTTGTCAAATGGACATGACATGTTTCAGAACGATTCCCTTAGTGTTCTTGCTTGATCGAAATGAAGATATGGGGTCATGTTAGATTAGCTTCATTCAGTGATCGAGTGAGAGACCGGTTGATCTGCTATTCATTTTGCTATAACTGAGGTTACTGAGGTTTCGGCCTATAGGCCGGTCCATATATGAGGTATTGAACTCGAAATCTAGCTAATCTACAATATTTAAATAATGAGAATTTTTTATATATATGAAAGAATGTACCTCATATATATGTAACATCGTGAGATTTTCACATATACAACTCGAATTTGATTCATGATCGACTATAATTATAGATGAAGTGCATGAGTAACAAACAATGGTATATAAATAGCATCACCCTTACATAGATTAAGTCACGCACGTATTTATATATTGACACAAGTTAGGACAACTAAGTTAGCATAATTTATTAAACATCCGGAATCAAGTTTCTTATTGTTCTATGAGGTACCTTAAAATCGAAACCTAAGCCAACTCACAACCTCTTCACTACTCTTGTTAATTTGTTATTCTAATGTTGGAGTTTGAGTAAGAGTCAACCTATATGTTTCGATTAATATTCGATGTTAGCTTAATACAAAAGAATATGACAATGCCAAAGCAAAATGCGTAGGACATTTTTCCCAAGGTGAGCAACAGAGATTAACTAGTCATTTGCCTGAAGAAGATGAAGCATTCAACAATAGGCATCAGAATTATAAATTGATTTGGTAATCGGTTGTAGTAATCTGTCACACGTCACTGCAAACTTTAACTCTCAAGTTGACCTAAGATTATCTAAGGAATTGATCTCGCTTCCCAACTTAAGCGTATGCTATGCTTTCATACCTCTGTTCATTTTTCATTTTTTTTTACCTGGATTATATATTAGAATTGTGAATTTAATCTTCCAAGGAATGTTGCAGACTTTGCAGTTCTAAATAAAGTAATTTATACAATTAGTTATATAAAAATTATTGTATGCACAAGTAAGTGTGTAAGTGAACCCAATACCTATTATGCAATCTTAATCTTTATTTGATTCAGCTATCTACGTGATACTATCAAAATATATACGAATGTCGATGATAAAATTGAAACCTAAAAAACCAGTCCTAGTATTTCAAACACAAAAGGTGAGAACTCAAAGGCGAAAAAATCATGAGCGTTTAATCTGATAAGATTAAAAACGAAAAAGCCAAAGAAAGATATTGAGGGTTTTCAGTCTTCATTCTATTTCCGCATCTCCAATTAGGTGATTTGCACTGCTAATGTGCAACGCTAACTTCTATGTGATTTGCACATTAGCAGTGCAAGTGTACCTTAGAGTGTGGAATCAGTTGTAAACAATTTGGTGTTTTTTTACTATGATCGGCTCACCATCGAAAATTCTTCTATGTACCATATGCACCGAGCAACTAATATACAGTATTTTGATCTGTCCATCTACGTCGCACTGCATGCATATATACTAATACCATTAATAAAATTGAAACCCAAAAAAATAGTCTAAAGTGTATCCAACTAAGAGGTGAGAACACTAGATCAAAGAAGATGTACTCTTATTATGGACATTTAATTTGATCGGATAAAAAAAAATTGAAATGAAAGAATTTAGAGTCTCTAGTATTTATTCGATCTTCTTATACGGTGATTTGAGCACTTAAATATGTAAAATCCGCTCCTGCTCACCATGCTAATTTCCGTGCATAGTAAGTCAACATATAGAATCTCCAAAAACAAAATGCAATGCTAACTTCCATGTAAAGTAAGTCAATAGAATATACTGTTTAATAAGAGTAATTATAATCTGGGTTTTCATAGTCTTGGTCATCCCAAGTCAAGCAATCGATGAACTAATCATTCTGGATTACTAGTTTATTATGTGATTATCGTACATAGACCTGATTCAGTCAAGAAGACACCATTGGTCCATTGCATTGTTATGTATTGATTATCGTGATTCACATTGGAACCAGGGTTTTTATTAGCAAATAATTAAGGTTGATAATTATTTCATTATATAACTGTAGTACGTACCATACAATACCGTGGCACATGCTTCTATTTATGAAACCCTAAACCTTTGTATCCGCTCGAATTGATTGACCAGGATCAGCTGAATTGGTTCCTTAATTTAGTATGAAGATGATTAAGAAATGATAATCGGGCATGGAAAAGCCCTGGTACAGCAGACTTGCATGTGTTTCGTGTTTATTATCATTGTTCTAGAAAGAACATTTTTTCAGCAATTTGTAGGGTTTTACGGTTCACGCATGTTATTAGTGAGTCATTATATACGACGATGTATATATATACATCTATACGTCTATACGTATAGATGTATGCAGGTCTGGACCTGAGATTTTAAGGTCTGAGTCGAACTCTTAGAGTTGGACCCCCTAATTTTTTTATATATATATATATATAAAATAGCATATAACATCCAAAAATATATAGGATTTTTATGCAAAATACTTATTATGCAAATAGGATTCCAAAACCTTAATGGTTTAGTAATCCTAATTGTATTATAAATCCTATCCATACAACAATATCTTACATAATCGTGTTTGGCTGCTTCTATTTAATTTTTTTAATTTTTTTATGGGTATAAATTTAAAGTAGTAAACAGTAATTGATGGTTTGGGCCCCTCATCATGTGTAATTGTCTTTGTTTTAGGATGGTTGTCTTTAATTCATGTCAGATTGCACAGCTAAAAAACTATTAATTTTTTTTGTTGGATAACTATAAAAAAATATTTTGGGGCCCCTTAGAGTTTTGGGCCCTGAGTCCCAAGCCTCTTGTGCCTCTATTCAAATCCGGGCTTGGATGTATGATGAAACAGTGTTGTTGTTTGTGGTTGAAGTTTTAGTGATGTCATTTTCATTGTTGATGTATAATGTTGGATGAATAACCTTTTAGGAAATTATATGCATAGTCACGTCATTTAATGAAATAATCTTATTCGATTGTGTGTATGTCGTAAGGCGAGATGAGTTTTCAAAATGTGTTCATCGTGCATTGTTCTTAACTGAGTTTGAGCTTTAACCGGAGCTTAACGGGGACAAGGTGGCTTGCCCTACATGTCCTTCATGCAATATATTTCGATATGATCTGGAAACTCTTTGTGTAATTAGCTAGAGGCTTCTCGTTATAATTCGAACTTTGAAGGTAGTATATGAATTAATTTGTTGGGGCTAGATCAAATACATGATGTATGACAAGACCACAACATGCACTTACTGAAAACACATGGAAGGAGGAAAATTCAGATCTAAACTTTCACATACATGAACGTGAAATCATAGATGTTTCTTCTGACCTTTACATTTATTAATTTTTGTTTGCTGTTTTGACGAGTCGATCAGATTCATTACTACAATACACCCTGTGCAGATAGCTAGCTCTAAGCTTTTGAATGTGGTTGGTATGATTTGATGGTACAATATTCCCGGCGAGACCATAATCTTTGTTCCAGATGGATTCGATAAAAGGCGACTGGTCCCTTCTATTTCAATGATATGTTTCAGTATCGAGCTATATATATATGGATCCCATGCCATTCTCTTGTTAAGGAGAAGTCTTGTACTACAATGACTGATTGATATATTGACCTGAATTAGTTATATTATGGGGGCCTCTCATAACCAGGTAAGACGAGACAACAGTCACTACTAGCAAAATGAAGCTTCACACATATGTAAATCAGTGTGAAATATAGATATCTCACACAGACATCCGTGTGAGAAAGCCATTAGTCACGCTACACTCACGAATTGCCTATCCGTGCTGTTTGCAGGGGGGCTAATGCTCATTACACACGGATAAAAAAGTCCGTGTGAGATGTTAACGTGGGTCCCATTACATATCCACTGACATAATTGATATCAATGTAATATAATCCGTGTGAACAACTTCTTAACTCACACGGATATCTGTGAGAAATACCCTAAACCATTCTCTAACCCATTTCTGTGCGGAAGACATTTGACACTGATTTCAGTGTGGAAAAGTGATGGGAATTTAAAAAAAATTATTCTGCAAAATATTTAAGAAATTCATCTACAATTAATTTTTTACTGAACATTTCAACAATACAT
>NC_020491.1:4825610-4849166 GCF_000184155.1 Fragaria vesca subsp. vesca
TAAAGGTTCACGTCACTTGCTTTCATATAATGCTACTTCATAGAGTGTAACACAACATAGACTCATAAATTGGTAAAATCCTACTTCATAATCCTACTTCACTTGTGGTAATAAATGACTTGTTAGTTATTCCGATCAGATACTGTTTGTTAGGTATCTGACTTACCAGTATACAAGAAATCGCTTACCGCACATGAAAAGCACTGCAACAAGTCAACTAAATAAGCACAAAAGTAATCATTGGCCTAATTATTGCTTTAAAACTTTTTACATCTAATCAAAAGAATATAACAGACTTACCAAATACAATAAAGACTAGAAGGAGCATAACAGTAGCGAAAATCAGGAGCGCCACCTTCCTGTAGAAGATTGCAACAGATACATGTTATACAGATTAGTTTGCTATGCTATGGCATCATAGACTATCATCTTGTGCATCATCATAAATTTGCTACTCTATGGCCATCATTATTTATATATAACACCAAATTAACAGAAACCAAACATAATGAAAACAGTCTCAAGTTTCTGCCAAAAGAGAATGTATATTACCTTTGCAAAAGAAATCCTAGAGCAGCTTTTCAATCAGTTTTGAAAATCACCGCCATCAATTAGCCTCTACAGTTAGTTGATGATATCAGTAGTCCAATCTGTTGAGATGAAACCACAAAATGAATGAAAAAAATAAATAATAAAAAGGAGTAAGATTGCTACTGAGTATGATGCCATAAGCAATATTAACCATTAATTAGACATCAATAAGCCAAATTGAGAATGGCTTCTTATGAAAAGGTTGTGCACTCTTGAGGCATGATGCCTTGAGCAACTAAGAAAAATTTAAAACTGTGTTATAGAAAAGTTCAACATACCAAAGAAGCAAGAAGCAAAAATCAATAAAGCTCATACCAATACGACCTATGTCAAAATTCAACAAGAATTATCGTATATACTGGCTTTGACCTTTTCACTGAGCAGTTAGTAGTAGTCATGTTGTTGCTGTGTAAACAAAAGAGCCTGCACCAGAAAACACAAATATAGATCAGTGGCTCCTAAGACCAAGAAGACCCCAACTTGCAAACCTTAAATGATTTTGAGACTCCACTTAGAAGTCACTGATCTATATCTCATATATCTGAAATTTTAACACCAAATCCAGAAGTAATTAGGATCCAGCTCTAGTCATAAAGTAAGTACCCAAAATAGACAATCATAGTAAAGCGAAATAATATGTAGTAATACCAGAACCCAAATCATGAACAAAGCACAAGTTGCATATCATAACAGCACATGATTCATATATAGTGAGTAACCACATAAGATCAATTGATAAAGAGAAAAGCTGAAAAATAAAAGGCAGAGAGAAGGCTACAACGAAAATTAATCAAAACCAATGGTAGAATGAATCAATACAATCTGAATTGTATTCAGCCAGTGTTAATGCTCTTTCTAACAAGATGATCGATGGTCCATTCTGAATTGTATGCAAACATGTTAATAAATCATTTATTTGCTATTAAACTCATGGTGGTCCTAACAGTAACAGAAGCCATATTCAAACACTTGCATTAACAAAGACTAGGCTAAAAAGGTCAAACACAAGCCATATTCAAACAAGCTCACAGACAGCAGCATATCTTTCTCATAAACACAAATACAGACTTTCCGATTATCAGTCAATTTAGTAACCGTATATCCTAAATGTACTTATTCAGGGAGCAATTTTTCTGAATCACAACCTAACCAATTCAATGCGAATGCCAAACATTTTTTATTTCAAATCACAACATCTAGAATGAGCATACCGAAACAAATGTTTTCCATTAGAAACACCACAATGCGCATATATCAACCGATAAGAGAAAGCTAAAGCCAATTCATTTCTCACAAACAATCATACAAAGGCATTAGAAAAGCAATATAAACAAGCAATCATGCAAGATAGACCAGAACAAAAGCATCTAGATCTCTCTGAACTGATAGAACTCACCGTACGTACTTCCCGACGATTCCTACCTTCTTTGTTCTCTTAGTCTGCAACAAAACACAATCGCGTGTGGTGGGTTGTGACGGTACATGATGGCAGGTGATGGCGGTGGCGTTGTGAGAGGCGACGACCGTAGGCTCGCGCGTCGGATCCAACAGAGACAGAGATCGAGTTCGTGATGTAGATGGAGATAAGCATAGCCGTAGGGGGGGGGTTTCTGACTGCGAGGTTGAAAAAAGAGAGAGAGATCTAGAGTATTAGGGTAAGTCTATGTAGTTATTTGTGATTTCACACGGATATCAGTGTCTACATTTCACACGGATAACTGTGTATTCCATATTTCACACGAACATCAGTAAGAAAAAACCTATTGTTACGAAAAACTGTAACTATTTGATCTGTATTAGTGAAAAAATAGAATTTATTTTAATCATCTAATATTTCATTGTTACATATATGTGTGAGAATTACATTACACACAGATTACTGTGAGAATAGCCAAAAATATCATTTGCATTAACACAGTAATCCGTCCCTAATGCTTTTTTACACGGTTTTCTGTAGCTATTGTTGTTGCATAAGGTAATGTGGGACCAACAAATTTTTTTCACACTGTTTTCTGTATGCTTTTGTATTTCTCGCAGATTTATGTGAGTATAAATAATATATGAGAGTTAAATATGTGTGAAAGCTTTTTTTTCTAGTAGTGAGTGCTCCAAAGATTTACGAAACTCTTCCTAACTTCCCTAGCCATTTTGGAGTTAATCGATCAGGAAATAATTGATCAACACATGATGACCTAATTGATTGATTTTTGATATGTCTCTCCCTCGAGCTAAGCTATATGTATACATGATCCTGCAGCTCCTCGATCCTAATTCAATAATTGAAGTTATACTATATATATATATATATATAAGCTTGAGGTTGATTGGCTTTCTTGTTGAAGCTCTCACCACAAATCTAGTTCGTTTAATCTCTTGAAAACCATGGTTATGTGTCCTCATCCTTGCTGGGTTTATGTTTGGACTTTGGATGGTGTCGGGTTTGTGCAATTAGAATCGTTCTTTGGTTTGTGCAGTTTGAACTTGCTAAATTTGTTTTTCATATATGTTTTTTTTTGGGTGAAGTTTTTCATATATGTTAAGTAGTGATGGTATGTCCCTTTTCTCTTCTTTTAATGAATACTTGGTTAAAAACAAAAACACCTTAAAGGCATGGGCGCAGGTAATGGGATGCATGCAAATAATTGCTCAAGGGCTTATCGAACGGCTCCATACTCCCAAGTCCCAATGACCTGTAGAGCTTAATTCCCATAAGCAGCACTTCTGATAGGTCATAATCGATCTTTCATTGTCTATCGATTCCCTGCAAGTTCATACGTAACCTAACAACCAAGAGGCTGGTGATACGTGCATATAACCTAGCTTAATACTTCTTTAGATAATTAAGCTAGGGACTAGCTAGTTGTATGGGACTGGAGGTTGTTTAATTAGCATCACTCAATTATGTTATCCAGTTTGACAACTAACTTAAGTATCTTATAAGATAGAACAAGTACAATATTTAGTTGTTGGATTAGCAATTCTCATTATTATTAAGTAGTGCTTTTCTGAGGCCTACCTGTTTCTCCGGCCACGCATAAGAGCTGCAGAGAAATAATTGAAAGCTCTCCGCCAACTATTAGGGTTGCGCGCAAAGCCGCAGACCAATTAGTCATGCTTCACTAGATTAGAGCCATCAAGATGCTACTTAATTATGCATGATAGTTTGCCTAACTAAATACAACAATTATCATATCTTGTAGATCAAGTAGTAATTCACTGTAAATACTAGGTATCTATATATGATCCATGGGTCTAATACACAATATATACTAGTGCTATGGATCATATATATTACATGACGTTGTTACCCGAGTGTCTATATTAAGTATATGTTCCGGCCGCCTTACTCTCACAACACAACTACTCCAAAAGATCGAGCAGGTGTTAATTTCGTCCTCATCATCGTTCAAACTGGTATGATGATCAAGAGCACTAAACTTTGTCGAAGGGCTTTTGGGAAGTGAAATTCTCGGGTTAAACTGGTATGGTATGATCACGACAGTGATAAGAGTTCAAAAGTTGCAAAAAGAGAGACATTAAGAATACACGAGTGGCATCTTAGGATTCTTAACTTTGATTATAGTGCATGATCGGATATTAACGATATAAATCACCACCTCTAACCTCTTTGCTGTCATATTTTCATACATCCTTCTTCTCAATTATCCAATCAAAACGAGCAAGCTAATCAAACAAATCTTTTGCAGATAGATCAGATAATGTTTTAAAGAGAGCATTAAGGAACACAGTCGACCCCATGCCTTGGTTGGCCTCTTTATCCCTGCTGCCATGCATATACATATATATATGTTTAGGTTGAATATATATAATCACAGATGAGTGTTTTAGAATTTAGAAGTGGTGCAGCGTTGACAAGTGATTATCAGAAGCTGTCTTGTAGTAGCAAGTGATCGAAATAATTCTAAAAATTGACAGTTTGGTGTGATTCATGCTAAAAAGATATAAATAGGAGGGATAATCATATCGACTATGAAGTACAACCAAACCCAACTAGCTTCTGCTTGCTTATATAAAGTAATTCGTACAATGATAGAGGCACATTTTGATCAATGTGCATGTTTCGGCATTACAAGTGATCAAGAATCGAACACGTTCTCGAGAGAGAAAAACGTAGAAATCCGAGTCGATTTTTCTTATTTCTTTTCAATAGAAATCATCGTACCTTTTTATGGTTAAAAAATTAAAATTTATACAATTACGAAATATAAGTTCGACACATAAAAAATTAGTAACAAATGTAAAGATAACTAGGACGACCACTTTTTTTAAAAAAAAAAATAGGTGGTACTGGTACGGTGTGCATATATGCATTGAAAAATTAATTAATTAGCAAGAAATTAAGTATATAATGATTAATTTGAAGGGGGCATGCCCTTGCTTAACACATTAGAAATTAATTAAAATTGATTTGATTAGAAAGGTGTAAAACTTCAGCATAATTATTCTTTGTAACCGAAATATCACATGTTTTATGTTCTTTTTTAATCTTATTGGTCAAAGTGTTTTATTTTTATTCCTGATTGGTGTATTTAATTATTTTTACTTTTTTTTTTACCCTTTGTTAGTCCCCACATGAATATGAGTTATATGATTAGCCGAATACACTACACGACAGTACCACGTGATATTTCAGATACAAAGAATAATTACTCTAGTGCGTACGATCGACCCCAACAAAAAACATATACATGTGCATGAGAGCAGACGATCGAATATTGCAGTGCAGCTCTTAGTCTTCTTGGCGTTGAAGCAATCAACGAGTTGAGAGACCACACCGGCGTCGGCGTTGGAGGCGTGTGTGGACGGTGGGAGAGATTCATAGGTCGATTACGTTGACTGCAGTGTAGTCGACAGACGACAGTGGATCACAGACCATTCAACAGCGACTGTCGGCAGTAGTCGGCACTGCTCTACTGGCCCCTGAATAACCAGCACACCTCTCCGCCGTGAGGATCAGTCAACGGCGACGGACTACGACTCCATTCCATGCTGTCTGAGGGAGACAGTAAGAAAGATAGTAAAAGATGCAAATGGTCCCTCTGCGACAGAGTCGAGGCAAGAGGGAAAAGGCTGATGGGGTCGTCTTTCTCCATCTCGACGTAATTTCAATTAGTCGTTTTTGCAGAGCTTTCAAGATTTGCAGCTTAGCTGAGATAGCTGTCAGGGAAAAAGGGAAAACATAACAAAGTGAATAAAGGGCTGGCCAGGATAATGGCTCTGGCTTCTTCACCAAGGTAATGAATAGATGACAAAGCTCAGAAGCAAACAATTACAGTAGAACACTATTGCTTCTGTTCTTTCTCCTTTTTCTCTGGTGACGTTCCTCCAGGACCTCCACACTGCTTTATCTTTCGTATGTATTGGGCCCCTAGGGCATCATTTCTATGCTTAATTTGGTGCTTATTTGGGTTGATCAGTTCACTAACATGGACATCATTCCGTTTACTTCCCCTGGCCTAAGTCTAATACATGAAATGAATAATTTTCCGTTTTTGATGCTTACTTTTTACGAACCAAATGAAGTATAAATCGCACTAGTTTTATAAAGGTTTTGAAAACAATGTACGAATTACTTAGATCCACGATATCGTGGAACAATTCAAACAATACAAAAACACGATTTTAAACTATCTTTTCATTTTAGTTAAAATCTTCAATCTTGGGTCACAATCTGCCCGTGTGTAATCGATAGTAATCTACCTATAGCAGTGTTGAGTGATTTCATGACTTTCCGCCATACACTATAATCTTTTATGTTTGGAATGTTGGAAAATGACATATAATTAATATTGGTAGAATTCAGAAGAACTTAATAATTTGTAAGAGTCTAAGAGAACACCTCTCTCAGTCTACTTTTTGGCCTCCCACGTTTATGTATATTTTCCTCCACTTTGAATCTCTTGGTCGACTTTTTTGGAGTACTATTTGGACTAGCTCCCCGGAATAAGTAGGCAATGATGAGATGAGAGACAAATCAACGATAAGGATATATGCATTGCTATTTTCTAGCTTTTTGATTTTTAAACACATCGTATAACCTACAGAACAATTCTTATTGCTGCTTTATAGAAAGCTAATAATTTGTTTGGTGGAGGATTTATAAAATGTAGAAAGTTTTTCTCTATGTATCGTTCTCGTTCTATCTAAAAGGTCATCAAGATTCCAAGAGATCGACAAGGAAATCTAATCCCAATTTCTAATGGACAAGTGATTATGATACCATAACAAAATGTTCCTTTCAGCCATTGATGGTAGAGGCCCTCACAAGCCATCTTTGTATAGCAAAGGTTATGTTGATGAAAGTTACACGTCGAACCAAATTAAAGAAGTAGATGGATTGGAACTTACATGAAAAATCAAATGCCCAATATATTCTAACCTATCCTCCACATTATTGCTGGACGCACCACAACCAATAATGGTCATTCGAATGATCCCTTAATTTCTTAATTTGCCGTATGATATTGCACGTTGTTATCACAAAGCTTCACGATCCATGCTAAAGTTTTGCATGCATGCAAAGTCCTCATGAACCTGCTATCATACCTTTGTTAAGTTTGTTTTCTGAGGGCAGGGTAAACGTTTAATCGTTATCATGATTTTAAATATTTATCTTCTAAGAGTGGACATTGCCAATTCGATTATCTTTTGTTGTTCTATTGGTTTTTTCTTTTCTTTATACATTGAGATTCTTTGACAGTAGTGACGGATCTTTAAGGTACGTATTTATCTCTAGTTTAGACTCCACTCCTTTGGTTTATAAAACTACGTTACATGATCATTTTCAATTTGTCTAGTTCACTCTTTTTTTAGCTATGTTTTTTGTTATTGAAATTGTGTATAGTCCATTTCACTTTTATATAACTCAACTCACTCACTCTTCACTAACTCGAAAGTAAGTTATGACAAAATATTTATGAACTTCACTAGCGGGAGAGCTTCCAACGAGGACCTTACATTAGCTATCAAACTCCAAATTATTGTTTATCAAACTCCCTAACTTTTGTTTTCAATAGTTTACTTTATTGTTGTATATTGATTTTTGTTTATCTGTCTGTTAGAGCTTCATATCATTATCATTTTGATGATTTTTCTTATTAAGAAGTTAGACTTAATGTCCCATCTTTACTTTTGTATTCTTTTATTTTTTATTTTTTACATAAGACTCAATAAAGATTTAGGCATTTAGCCCGTCCTCTGTTATATAAAAAATAAAAATTGTTTATCATTTACCAAGGACAAACGAAGAAAGGCACACACCATTGGCATAGATATATAAACCACCAAGATATGGAGTAGTAGAAGAGGACGGGTCGAGTACTACACGTACGTACCAATAATATTCTGCCGACCCATTCTGGATCACCGGAGTCACATCCATCTTTGTTGGGTGAAGACACCAGTTTTTGGCGCGGTCAAACTTTGACTCCAGTCGCCGATATGCCCTCGTGGCG
This sequence comes from Fragaria vesca subsp. vesca, assembly GCF_000184155.1. Classification (NCBI taxonomy): domain Eukaryota; kingdom Viridiplantae; phylum Streptophyta; class Magnoliopsida; order Rosales; family Rosaceae; genus Fragaria; species Fragaria vesca. The sequence continues at coordinate 4,833,677 of NC_020491.1, forward strand.
GTGAAAAGTTGGGCGGTGCTGTGCCCTTCCGGTGAGGAGCACCGTAGGGTCCTTAAGATTTGTTTAGGATTTGTATTTCTATTCAACCCCCACACGTGTGCGAACTCCTCCACCGAACTGTATTTGCTACTATATATATTAATACAAAAGTAACCTTTCCAATTCATTATTAATTGGTGCTTGATTGCGATTGCAATCTATTAATCTCGTCATCATGTATACGGGGAAAATTTTAGTACGAGTTAATGCATAACATATATTAAGTTTTGTGAATATTTGTAACCGTTAAATATATTAAAACTATGAATATATCTAACGACATAGATTATTCAACATTGGTAACTTGTTTACCTAATAGTAAGTAAATTATTATTTTTTTCTTTTCAAAATCATAACTTATATATGGAAAAAATATAAGAAAATAAAAAAAACATACAATCAAGGAAAACCCTAAATTAACGAATAACGGTAGACGACATATGGGTCTGATCGATCCACTGGAAAGTTCTCAATGAGGATTTATGCCCCAATAGGGAGGAGAAAAGGATCTAGGGCAAGCAATTCAGATATGCATGGTTGTTAATTGATCTTAACGTGAACAAAGAGTATGACTGCCTAAATGAAACTAGCTTCCAAATTAAGACAATAACACATATCCTTTCCTGATGGATCTAGATGTCGATAGAATTGGGGAAGATGATCTAGTTGCAGAGATAGTTTCATTTAGGCAGTCATACTCTTTGTTCACGTTAAGGTCAATTAACGTTCATCAACTCACCCTAGCCTTCCCCTAAATTATTCATGCGGAAAATTAAGTTTGTTAAAGAGATCTTGTTTAAAACTATCAATTTTAGGTACATAAGAAGCGGTATTTGTTCGTTTTCTTTATATAAAAGAACTTGAAATTCACCAAGAAACATATTTACATTATTACAACGTTTTGACGATTTGATACTTCATTAAGATGGTATTGTTTTTGGAGCAAGGAAGTGCGAAACTTGATTTGCATTTTGTTTTTATGTTTGTTTGATCGATTGGTAAGTATTTTTCTTTGTAATTGATTGGCATAGCCACATTTCATGTGAAGTTAAAACTAAAACAAAAATTTTTCTTTGAACAAAAGGATTTCTTGGGATTTAGATATTTGCAATTGTAAACTCTACAATTACATACACACATTAGAAAAATCTAACAGTTGATCTCTATTCCATTGGGCTTTTGGGGAGTTGCCTAGTGTCATCGGCCTGTGGCCATTACTCAGTTATGGGCCTGTGGCAATTACTCCTACAGTTATGGGCCAACAATAACCTGACATGGCAAACAATAACGTGGCCAGCTACTGTTCTTCTAATTCTCTAGGGATTGTTCTTGGTGATTTTTATGGGAAGGAATAACTCTTCATGCATGACGGTTTCTGGCTAACCGATAAAGTGAGAGCAAGTTTCTAGCTGTGATAACAGAGGGACTCAAATATGAAATATATGCTCAAAAATCCCCCAAACATTATGAAGAACAGATTTCTTATAAACCCTGCTTAATTCCTGCAGTAGTTTTATTTTAATTCTGTTCAGTTCTACATGTTTGAAAGTGTGAAGTGAGGTCCAACTCTAAGAGCAAGAAGATCCAATTCAAAGGCATCACTAAAACGACTCAAGAAGAACTCTAATGGTAAGAGTACTGATGCAACAGAGTCCTTCTTCTTGACCCCGGAAAGGATGTGCGCCTTCAGTAAGCAATTTCCACATACATCATGGCTACTTCTAAACAGGTTTCCCCAGCAAGAAGGACCAAACTCCTAATGTACTCTTCTATATATACATATGATACGCAATCACATTTTCTGATACATATAGGAAACTAAGCATCAGCTAGTTCTTTGGCAGTTGGAATTACATGCAGGAACAAGAAAATTGCTAGATGGCCATGGTGAATTAAAGATATTGAGGCTTCCGAGGATCTCATTTGTTGTGCTTATGCGCGCTACTGCAAAATGTCTAGTCAGGTGATACAGCTATTGAATCTGACTACCATTAGAAGTGTTTGAACCTGAATTGAAGTGTTTCTCTTATAGGGATCTCAATCAAATTATATTGTGCCAAATAATTAATAATCACAACAAAATGGGTAATAAATTGAGTTATGTTGATGTTTATGTTCATGTAAAGATAAGTATTACGGTTTTATTTTTAAGTACACGTAAATTTCATAATAACGTAAGGTATTCACGTCATTAGAAGTTACTTGAGAGAGTTGGTGTATCTTATATTCATGGAGTCAAAACTTTGGACCATTTCCTAGTACCATTTTTTTTTGCTGGGTATGAATCTATCTAATTGACTGGTTTAACGCGTAAGCAAAGGTCTTCAGTGTCCAAAGGGCAATCTTAAAAGGTCTACATAAACAAATAAAACAATGGAATAAATACAATCCTACAGATCCAAACGAAGACAACTCCAACAATACGAAGGAAAAGCCTATCGACTTGAAAAGGAAAAAGAGTGCCAAATGGAAGAGATGCTCAAACTACTATTTATAGATTCAGCCAAACGCTTCTAATGCAGGCCTTGTGTCCCATTGGGTTCTTCTCTAGCTTCTATCGAAGAATCTGATGGTGGTCTTAATAAACAATTTGCTAGAGATAAAGATTCCAAATTCATGCTAATATCTCCTCTAGTTATTTCTTTGTACCTCAATTTTGGTAGATCTAAGGCAATGCTTCATGCTTGTGAGTTGTGACACTGCATGCTGAGCTAACTCAAAATAAAAGGAATAAAGAGGTGTCAATCCATGAGGTTGAAAGGCTGGACATTTAAATAGAAAATTCCTTGGGTGGGTAACATTTCATTTTCCCTGGCTGAAATATAGGTGAGGTTGGAATTGAGATATGAATCTATATGGAAAAAGGTACATTAAAGCATTTACCTTTTCTGGCTGAACTATACCTAACCTCTCCAACATTTCACTTCAATTTTTCAGATTCTCATTTAGAAAACCCAGATTTTGTTTCCTAATTCACTGATCACACTCCCTTCTGGTCATGGACAAGACCATTGCCAAACTTGTGTTACGCTCACAAGGACAAAACTAGCCCAACCTGGGGAAATCTGGAAGTGGAAACTGATTGTCAGATTTGGTACTAAATCCAGGAAACAACATGATACTTCCCTAGTGTGACATGTTCCCCCATATTCATTTCAGCAAATCAGTGGTCCAATTCCTCATTCTTTCTTAAACCTCAACCCCTAAAATGAACTGAACAAAATCAGAATCAAGCAGATATAGATGAACATGAAAGCTGTCTATTCCAAAACTCAAAGACTCGGCAAATCTTATAGGGTTGCAACTTGCAACAAAGACATGGTCTTCTTCCTTAGATGGTGCCAAGTTTGACATTCATGATTAAAATAAATACCAAATCCCAACTCCCACATAACTGTTACCCATTCTTTTATTATTCCTTTAATTTCTTTTACATTTCCAAATTCAAAAGAGTCCTACTTTTCTCTCCAAAATTCCAACCCCATCAAATTCAGTGCCTTTCTTCCTAAACATCACACTCCCAATAAAACCTTCATGATCACAATCATGGCTTCCTTCAGAGTCAAGCAAGAATAAAACCCAGTAACCAATAACCCAAAAAAGCTCTCCACTGACCCAAAGTCTCTCCTTTCTTTCTTTCTTTCTTTCTTCTTCTTCTTTATCAGAATGGCTCAGATCATCAGAGACAGAGTCTTCGGCTCTTTCGGTGGTTCCAGACGACACAGCAAAATCCCCATTCCAATTCCACGACCCGAACCCGAACCCGGACCCGAACGAGTCATGCCCGTTTACCCGGTTGAAGACCTCCCCAACCCGTTTGGGGAATTGGGCCCGGACCTGTCGGACTCGGACCTCCGGGAAACCGTCTACGAGATCCTAGTCGGAGCATGCCGGAGCTCCGGCCCGAAACCGCTGACGTACACGCCGCAGTCGGAGAAGGCCGACCGGAGTTCGTTGTCGACGCTTCAGAGGTCGCTGACGTCATCGGCGAAGGCGGCTCTGGGGTTGAAGCAAACGGCGTCGTCTAAGAGACTCGGGAGTAGTAAACGGTCCGGGTCGGTTTTTGAGCTTATTCGGGTCCAGATGAGGGTTTCGGAGCAGACCGATACCCGAATCCGGAGAGCCCTTCTCAGAGTTGCTGCTGGTCAGGTTAGTAGTCATTTTCTTGTTTCAAAATCTCTGCTTTCTTAATTTTCTATATTTGGAATATTTACTGTTTTATTTTGTAGAATTAAAAGGAAATAATGAAGAAAATTCGAATTGTGAATCAGAATTTTACTGTTGTATTGATAACTGTTTTTGATGTCTAGTGTTTGAGGAATCTGAAATTTTGGTAAATTTTGTTTTAACTGGAATTTGGGAATGTGAAGGCTGGATGTTGATGTATGGGAATTTGTTTGTGTGTTTGCATTATTAGCTGGGACGAAAGATAGAGTGCATGGTGTTGCCTCTGGAGCTCTTGCAGCATTTCAGGTCGTTAGATTTCGGCAATCAGCAAGAGTATGAAGCTTGGCAGAGGAGGAATTTGAAGGTTCTGGAAGTGGGACTTCTGGTGTATCCTCATATGCCTTTGGATAGGAAAGAGACCGCTCCTCAACAACTGAGGAAGATTATTCGTGGGGCGTTGGAGAAGCCCATGGGAACTGGGAAGAACACGGAGACAATGCAGGTTCTCCGCAGTGTTGTTATGTCGCTTGCCTGCAGATCGTTTGATGGTACTGTTTCCGACACGTGCCACTGGGCGGATGGGTTTCCGTTGAACCTCAGACTTTACCAAAAGCTCCTAGAATCATGTTTTGACCTCAATGAAGAGACATCTATTATTGAAGAGCTTGATGAGGTTTTAGAAGTCATGAAGAAGACATGGGTAGTCCTTGGAATAAACCAAATTTTGCATAATCTTTATTTTGCATGGGTTCTATTTCATCGATATGTTACCACCGGCCAAGTGGACAATGACCTGCTGATTGCGTCCAATAACCTCTTGGAGGAAGTTCAGCAAGATGCCAATGCCACAAAAGATCCAGCTTATTTGAAGATCGTAAGTTCAACATTGAATGCAATACTGGGTTGGACTGAGAAAAGGCTTCTTGCCTACCGTGGTGTTTTCAACCCTGGGAATATTGAGGTAATGCAAAACATTGTCTCCCTGGGGGTATTATCAGCAAAAGTACTAGTAGAGGATATTTCTCATGAGTATCGTAGGAAGAAAGAAGTTGATGTAGCGCGTGACAGAGTTGACAGCTACGTAAGATCATCAATGCGCACTGCTTTTGCTCAGGCAAGTTCTCATACTCTATAACTGAAAGAATTATACAAAATGCTGTAATGTGTGTTATGCTCGGATTATATTACCAAGCTTCCATAACTTTCATTCTTCGCTGTAAAATATCTTGCTCATCATTCTTTATGATTTCTTATGGCAGAAACTGGAAAAAGTAGGCTCCGACAAGCGTCTATCAAAGAGCCAAAAGAATCATATTCTTACCCTCTCCATCCTTGCAAATGAAGTTAGTGAACTGGCTTTTAGTGAGAAGGAGATATATGGTCCAGTATTGAAGAGATGGCACCCTTTTGCAACGGGTGTTGCTATGGCTATGCTGCATTCTTGCTATGGAGACGAGCTCAAGCAATTTGTGGATGGTGTCAGTGAGTTGACTCCTGATACTGTACAAGTACTGAGAGCGGCTGACAAATTGGAGAAAGATCTTGTGCAGATTGCCGTTGAAGATTTAGTCGATAGTGAGGATGGCGGGAAATCCATCATACAGGAGATGCCTCCTTACGAGGCTGAAGCTGTAATGGCTGAACTTGCGAAGGATTGGATAAGGACAAGAGTGGACAGGCTGAAGGAATGGGTTGACAGAAATCTGCAACAAGAGGTATGAATTTTCTTTCTTGACAAACAATAAACAAGAATCTTTGCTTGAGTTTCACTCTAGTACACCACAATGCCACATTAAGAGATTAAGAAATTGTGTCCCACAGTGACTCAATTTTCAGTTGCTCAACTTGAGACCGGTACACGTTTCATGGATCTAATGTTGTGAACTTTTTCTACAGGTCTGGAATCCACAAGCGAACAAAGAACGCCTTGCTCCTTCTGCCATTGAAGTTTTACGTATTATAGATGAAACACTGGAAGCATTCTTTATGTTACCTATACCAATGCATCCTGGATTGATTCCAGAATTGAAGACCGGTCTTGATAGATGTCTTCAATACTATGTATCAAAGGCCAAGACTGGCTGTGGTATAGATCTTTCAAAGCTTGCTCTTGTGCATTGAATTTGAAGTTTTCAGTCTTCATTATAATAACCAGTTCTCATCTGTGATCTGTGCAGGAACCCGAATCACCTTCATTCCCAGTATGCCTGCTCTGACTAGATGTTCAGCAGGATCAAAATTTCATGGTGTATTCAAGAAGAAGGAACGGTCACATATAAACCAGAGGAGGAAAGCTCAGGTTGGAAGTACAAATGGGGATAGTTTGTTTGGAATTCCGCAACTATGCGTTCGCATCAATACTCTGCAGCTGATCCGAACAGAGTTGGGAGCTTTTGAGAAGAGGATTTTTGCTCATCTTGGGAACTTGGAATCCACTCAAAAGGGAGATTTTGCTAATGGGATGAGCAAAATGTTTGAGCTGTCAGCATCTTCTTGTGTGGAAGGGATCCAACAACTTTGTGAGGCAACAGCTTACAAGGTTGTTTTCCATGAACTAAGTCATGTTCTTTGGGATGGCTTGTATAATGTGGATGCTTCTTCTTGTAGAATTGAGCCTTTTCTTCAGGAACTCGAGCAATTTTTGGAGATTATCTCGTCAACAGTCCATGACAGAGTTAGAACACGTGTTATTACGGATGTCATGAAAGCTTCTTTTGATGGGTTCTTGTTGGTTTTGCTTGCTGGAGGCCCTTCCCGCAGTTTCACACAGAGAGATTCTGACATAATAGAGGAGGATTTTAAATTTCTGACCGATTTGTTCTGGTCAGGTGGGGATGGATTACCAGCTGATTTAATAGAGAAGCTGTCAACCACTGTTAAGGACATTCTTCCTCTGTACCATACTGATACCGATAGCCTTATTGAGCAGTTCAAGCACGTGACTCTGGAAAACTATGGCTCTTCTGGCAAGTCCCACCTGCCATTGCCTCCAACTTCCGATAAGTGGAATTCCAATGACCCAAATACACTTCTACGTGTCTTGTGTCATAGGAATGATGAGACTGCAGCCAAGTTCCTGAAGAAGACTTATAATTTGCCTAAGAAGCTGTAACAACTTTTGTGATGAATGACGAACTGAATGCATGGTTTCAGCTGGAACTAGGATCATTTTGATCTTGCTTATTACGACATCACCCCTGTTCAGCGCCGGAGATGATCTTGTTTAGTGAGAAGAGCTGTTCATTTGGGGGAATAACATTCACTTGTATAGTGTATTTGATGACCACAGGTAACATGTGCTTGTTGTTCAGAGCTTAGTTAGTCACGAACTTTGAGCTTAATGCAGAGGATTATAGGCTTGGTTTTTCGTCTTTCTTTTACATACACTTTCCAGCGCTCTTGTGAAATTTGGTGCACTTTGAACAAGTACATAAAAAACCAATTTTGATGAACCGAGTATACTCTGATAATGTTTGTGGTCACTTAGCATAGAATTACCAATTTTAAGAGGAAATTCTGTAAGAAGCAGTATTAGGTAAACAGAAAGTGTCATGTCAAGATTACTTTGCATTATTTGGCAAAAGGAACCATTGTTGTCTAGCCAGGGCATGTTGAGCTCTTCATACAACTCAAACTCTGGATGCTTTCATTTGAACTACCAAATTGACTCATCGCAGATAAGCTGGTTTTTCGTTTTTCGCAGTCCTTTCATCTAACACTGATTATGCTCTAAAAGAGTACAAAACAAAAATCATCTGAAGCGTCGCAAAATTTTGTGTCATTTGAAATTCGTAAGAAATGCCACTATGGTTTCTCTGCCTCTAGAGGCCCTCGCTTTTTGTATACATATGAAGGTACAGATAATATAAGCTAGAAATAGACGACTTTCAGTTCCATGGGTTCTTTCTAGTTCCACTACTTTTTCCGCTACTCGTTGAGGTTGATTTCTACCAAGACAGCAGGCGTTAGTTGATTAGTATGTTGCTATCACAGCAAATGAGGGATGAAACTATAACAATAGCCAAACATAATAAAGAGGAACAGTGATGATGAAATGTACCGATTTTGATTTCTTAGTCTTTCCTCGGATCCGGTTCTTTGGCGGTTTTAGTTTGTATATCCGAACCATCCAATGGTGAGTTGTAAATACCTAAATAGATCAAAATCCAACACTAGATTACAAGCTTAAAGGATAAAGGTAAGGAGATACTGTGGGCTCGCTTTATTGAAGCTCAAATCAGGAAGCATTAGAAACAAAACGTATTAAATGAACAGTAAACACGTGAATCTAATCTATTGTTGTCTTTTCTTTTATCACATTAATAGATTCTTGTATAAAAGTATTTCACATGAGACGGGTATAGCATAAATTAAAGGGTTAGCATAAATTAAAGGGTTAGACAATCTCACCTCTTCAAAATGGGTAAGTTTGAAATACTTCTTTCCAATTTCTGTTCGCCTCACCCTATCGAAGCCTTTACCATCCGTGTCCACAAACCTGTGGTAAAAGAAGACAAGAAGCAATATATTACAGCATACACAAATAAAAACCTAGAAATGAACAAAAACCTTTGGGGATTGTGCAAACCTGTAATAAGAGAGCTTGTACATGAGACAATTTAGCATGGTAGGGGTGGCCTGGTTGTCAATCCGATACTGACCATCTCTCTTGTGGAGGAAAGACATGACAAACACATGGTTAATGACTCGATATTAAAACACTATTAATTGAAAAGTCTTCCAGAAATACTAGAGAATAAAATAATATAAAATTAATCAACAGCCAGTCAGTCACCCCAGAGACGGGGAAAGGAAAGAAATGAGTGAAGGAAATCACTCACCAAGTAATCGGGTTCCTTGATATGAGGAAATACACCACCTCCGATACGGACCATCCACAGGAATTTATTGATATCATCACTGGGGTACCCAACAAGACCTGATAGGTAATTTCATTTATCAGAATAAAATTTCACTTTCTCTGGTACGATTTCGGCATGGAAAAAGAAGCCAACCTCCAAATACAACAAGAACATATTTTACATCCAACGAGTTGAAAATTTCCCATGCAGCCTTTTCTGGAGAAGACATGGCAGTACCGACTGTTGCAATATGAGTATTGTTCCAGGTATTATTGTCAACAATGACAGTGCGGTTAGCCATGGCAGTGGTTTGGTACCCATAATCCCACCAAGATGCGACCTACAAATAGAGAATAGAAAGAATAAATAATTGTTCATTTGAAAAAGAAAGGGATATATTTAGTTAAATTCCTATTCTTATGAGGTAGAGAATGGTGAGTGGTCTTGAACTATTAGCAGATCCCAGTATTTAAAATCAAAATGAGAAACTAATCATACTAGCGGAAAGAATTCAAGGTGGGAAACTCACTTTATCATCCACCTCAGTATTGTGGCTTAGCCATGCATAAGCCTCTCTAAAATCATCAAAAACATGGAGACCGTCATGTGAATGAGATGTAAGAACAATGGATGGGGCTGAATACGCTTCTGCTGCCGCCCAGACACAATGAACCTACACAACAAACAATAACTCAATGTCACAGGCCTATTGTAAGTCAAAATTCATTGGAGAATATCCAAAAGGAAATATAAAGTTGCTTCTCTATAATAAAATTATAAGTTCATCTGGATATTGAGGGGTTCTGTTTGAAATATTTTCTTCACTTTAATAAAGGTCCTCCACTTGATAATGTTATACACCCATTGTAACTATAATATGAAAATAATAAATGCATTAAATTGAAAGGAAAGAAGGACATACAACATGTACTGTTACCAAAGATTTTTGAACACACCCTACTAGTGTTTATGTATATCAGAATCAGAACTCAGATAAGGTGGTTGAAATTGAACAAATAGAGAACATAGAAAATTACTATACCACGTAGAAGGCACCCAGCAGCACAAGTAGAAAAATAGCAAGAATTGATCCCTCAAAAGGTAAAACCAGAAGCTTCTTTTCAATTCGAGCTTTGATCGAAGGCTTTTCTACTGGTTCTTTTTCCTTCTTCCTGTTCTTTCTTGAGGGTCTCTCCTTTAATGTCTCCCCACCTTTATCCGTCTTAGGCACTTCATTCAGTGGTACAGTGCTATCAGTACTGGTCTCCTCTGCCTTGATGTCCAAGAGAAAAAAATTAATGCCAGTCTAAATTAAACAAAGCTGAACTATCTACGAAGAACATAAAGAATGCATGCTTACCTCAACTGGTGAAAGTCCTGGTAAACCAGGTAACTGAAACTTGATTGATCGTGTGAAAACTTCAAAAGCTTCAGAGAGAGCAATTCCGGAGGTAATGCATGCTGCTGGAGCAAGCACCAACATAAGCCGCACCTGTAATATTACCAAACAATATTAGTTCACATGGATTAGCATGAAAGCCAGAAGAAACAATTTAGACTAGACTATTTTGAATTACTTGAAAAAGTTCTTACCATAACTCCAGAGAAATAAACGGATGTTACAATATAAAGGATGACAAAAGAGCTTGCATCCGATAAGGGGGAAAAGCATGCCTAACAACAGATATGAACCATTAAAACAGCAGTTAGAACACGGAAAACATATAGATTTACACAAAAGAAAAGTAAAATAACCTGGGAAATAAAAGGATAAATATAGTAACTAAGAAACTGAAAAGAAAAACATGGTTGAAGATAATCTTACAATTATGCCAGCTGGAACTAAGAATGCCAACACGTTAATGTCCATGAAGTACGAGGGCCAAGTAGGAGGTTGATGTTCACTAACACTAGCAATAATTGGTATGTACTTGCTTGCATAGGTTCTGAAAAGAAAAAGTTTGTACATGTAAAACAAATAGAATTCGAGAAGTTTATGCATTAGCACAATAACATGAGATAATAAGATTACTTTTTCCAAGAGAATCCATTAAAGTTTAGCAAATATGACACTATCATGATTCATGCTATCATGTCATTCCTCAAGTGGCTAGGTATTCAAGTTCAGGATTTATTTCCTGGGCCAGATTAGAGCCACAGAATCACAGAAGTAGACCAACACAGGATTTTTGTGATGATTTCTGAGCACGTACATCCAACTATAGTTATACAGTATTGAAATGTTTGAACCATAATCATGCGAGTTCATCCATAAGCCCACAGGTTAGCAAAGAAAAAAGCCGCATAAATAGTGAATTTTGAACTTACGGATCAAGTAGACTTAGACTTCGCCCACTCCACCCCTTTGTCGGGCTTGAAGCTACCAAAGCTACCAGTACTGCTATCACAGCACAGCATACTACCCTGGAAAATGAGTAACATGTGAGGCATGAATACCAATTGTGTTCAACCATGAGAGGTAGCACGGGTTAAAATACAGAACAAGTAAAGCTTACAGGCCAATAGACAGAACAAGTGTCACAGCAACTTTGAACATTTTAGGAGAAAGAACCCCTTTGATATAGTACACAAATGCAACCACATGTATAATAATAAAAACCTGCCAAGAAAGAAAACATGTTGTCAAATAAACAATAGCAACATGAGTATATGACACAGTCAAATGCATATGATATAAAGTACAAGGAATCCTGTTTCGGCACCAAATGAAGAAAAAAGACTAGCTTCGGAGGCAGTCCTAACTCATTTCCATGAATAAGCACATATTGATTTAACTACCTAGTTGTTATTTACACCTCCTTCTAGTTATGAAGCCAATCCATGACAAGCTCCAGTATCGAAAGTGAAAAGTTTGATGATAAAAAGTTGGTAAACACTCACCAAGAAGGATGCAAAATGTTCCGATGTCATGACTGCATTGAATCCAACAACAGGCACCAAAGCAGCTAATAGTGTTCCCAAGACAACCTGCATTGGAAAGTTATGAGTTCAACAAGAAGCATGAATGTCAACAGAGACTATTAAAATTATGGTGCTTCCTTGAGTTCTCCTATTAAACCTTACTTATAGCTCAAAATGAAACCTATGTTGGGATTAGTTTTATTAACTTTCAAGTCTGAAGAATGCAAGTATGCATTCTATGTTTTCAAGGCTAAATGCATCTTTTGTCTTTTGTTTTCAATCACACAAAAAGCTTCATAAGCAATCATACTTACAAGAGGAGCATAGGCAATGTACAGCCGTGATGAGTATCGACCAGTTACAATGCACATAAGCACATGCATTGGAATAAGATTGATAATAAATGTGTAGCCTCCCCAAGAGCAAACCTGAAACATTGATACAAAATGCAGAGGAAATTGAATGCGCTGTGAAATTGAGTAAGCTTACAAAAGAACAGACTAACTTAAAAGAAAACAAAAAAGTTACCATGTAAAAGTATGCTAGAGAATTAAGAGTTGCATAAAAGAGGGATCCTGTATTCAGTGTCTGCACATTAAGCATTACATAGTCAGAACCTTGAAGCATGTTATAGAGATACTCATTTAGGTTGGCAAACCATATATACATGGTAAAAAAATCAAATTAGAGTTTAAGAAAAAAGTGCTTTTAGATGTCAAAAATACCCTAAACAATGACATAAACCTAACCTTTATATAAAGATAGAAAGTGAAGATCAAAGCAAAAATAGCCACAGCTTCATTGTCATAGCTTCCAGCTACAGACCGAGAAATATATGATGGGACCTGCAAACAAAAACATAACAGGTCACAAATAAACAAGTGTGTGTTGTACAGAATAATTTCAGTCGTACAGTAAAACATATCCATACAGAAGTAACAGCAAGAATTCTATGTCAACTACAGTTCCAACTAGGTGAGAAAACATTATAATAAAAATTGTGAATGCATAATTCACACTTCCACTGAAAATCTACAAGAGCTCTAAGCAAAAATTTACAAAAGTGGCTGAACCATATGGCTGAAAACATTTAAAGAAAAAAAGAAGTTATTATGAGAACAGAAAATAATTTACCATAGCAATAAGAGCTGCAGCTGTTAGTCCAGCACCAGTGCCCTTAACTTCCTGAAAAATGGTATTTGATATCAAATCCACAACTTGGACAAAATAACTAACTTCTAAGAAGTGACTTAGGTCTGAATACGAACCCGAGTCAGAAGGTAAGTTGACCAGGATGTGAAAGCAGAGAATATAGGCGCAGTAAAAACACAAATAGTTTCCACAGAAAGAGGAATATTTAATGAATTCAACAACCTGATACAAGAGAGAAAACATATCAAACTTTACTAAACACAGGACTACCAGTTCTTTTGTCTTTCTTATTCTCCTTTTTGGTTCTGTAGAATTCAAACCAACCTCAATCCATGAAGAAAAAGAGATAAATATAAATGATTAAATACAATACTCACCACCATAAGGTTCCTGCTGTCAAGGTCAATCCAGGGTAAACAGTTCCACCAATCACACGACCAAGAGGATACCTTAAAACAAAATATAAAACATACATTAGCTTTATATTGCTGGAATATGTAATCCACTGAAAAAATGGAGCCCAATGCCATAACAAGTCGAAGAAATTACCAGGTCCGATCATCAAACCAATTCCAAAAGTCATATATTCCATTCTTCGTCAGAAACTGAAACCAAAAAACAAGACTGTCATCTTCTATACAGCCTATCATCACCGCAATATAATAACACGAATCCGTACGCAATATGATAATAAATTCCTAGCTTTTAAGCAAGACCTAGTTGAATAACAGGTTACTTGATGCCAAACTGATGCGAAAATGAGAGAACTAAACCAACCTGAGTGACTCTGTAATTGAAATAAGGATCAAACTCGTGAATAACACTCTCGTACTTAATCACCTGCAGATTAATTTCCATAACAACAGCACCGTCAGCATTACTAGTCAAAATACATCACATTTCTAAATCTCAATTTCACAATACTAAAGCAAAAACGATAGCATTGTAAAATATGCATTATCGAGGCAGCGATTGCAGTAACGTTGAATTTGAACAGTAAAAAACGATAAGATCTGAATCAAATTGAGGATGACAAGGCTTACGGAGAAGAGACGGATCGAGAAAGCGAGAACGCCGATCAGGATGAGGATGAGGAAAGCGAGGACATTACCGAAGGCATTCCTCAAGGTTTTACCGCTGGAGGTCTCGGAGGCCTCCATTGACGACCTCAACGAGCGAGAGAGAATTGCAGAGACGACTGAGGTCCGAGAGAGGGGAGGGTTTTGTGTGTGACTGACTTTGGAGTGGGGGAGTAGACTTTGCTCAACTAGACTGAGAGAAATTGGTGTTAGGGAAGTGGTCGAAACTAGCCCCGAGTTTTTCTATGGAATGACGGAATCGTCCTTGTGTTTTATACGTGGCTTTTTTTATAGATCGTAAGGCAGGAGCAAGGCTCGTGATTGGTCACGCACTACGCAGCTATGTCACGTGGCGTGTTCTGGTACGACGAGGTGTATTTCTGGTAGGAACTTGCACCCTACCCTAAAAAAATTCTTCAAAAAAAAAAAAAACAAAAAAACACTCGCACCCTAAACAAAACAAATCCGGCTTCTTTATTTGGATTCATGTTGTTTAAATTTCTTTGGATGTTACATAACCATTAGAATAATAAAAATGACGTGATGGTCTCGGATTGTACTTAATTCAATAGTTTAAACATCCAAACAACATAAATCCAAACAGAGAAACCAAATTCAAACAAAAACAGCACTGTTCATAAATTTCCATATGATTCTTCATTTGTAAGCTTATAACCTATAAAGTTCATTGTTTGGTGTCTTATGCTTCCCCCCATCTCATTAGGAACCTCATAGGAAAGAAATTTGCAATTTTTCTCTAAATTTTTATTTTTATGGCCAATTACATATAAGTCCACTTCGAAACATTTTTTCCCACATAGATCCACCTCAACATTTTTACTCACATAAGTCCACCCAAGTCTAAATAAAGTTTTGTATTAAGTATTAAAGTTCAACATAATTACAGACTGCCATCCAACAAAAAAAATTAGATTTTCTCCTTTATATTTACAAGAATGCCACTAGTATAAAAAGTCAACAACCACTCTCATTTCGGAACAGTCTCCGGCGGACCTCCGGCGAGATTTCCAACGGACCTCCGGCGAGGTTTCCGGCGAAGTTTCCGGCCGACCTCCGACAAGATTTCCGACTGACCTCCGGCGAGGTTCCGGCCGACCTCCGACGATGACAAAAATTACTACTACCAGCTAAAAAAGCTACTACCACCAGCTATAAAAGCTACTACCACCGCCTACAAAAGCTACTACAAAGTTTCCGGCCGACCTCCGGCGAGAATTTCCGACCGACCTCCGGCGAGGTTTCCGGCCG
>NC_020491.1:4849630-4859199 GCF_000184155.1 Fragaria vesca subsp. vesca
GAGAGAGAGAGAGAGAGAATTGGTGTAAAGGAGAGGAGGGTATTTTAGGTACATCGTAAAAGTAAAATAACAGATTTAGCCTTAAAAGTGGACTTATATGAGTAAAACTGTTATGGTGGACTTATATAGGAGAAAATATTCAGAATGTGACTTATATGAAATTTTCTATTATTTTTATCCGAAATCATGATTTTCACTCAAAATTGTGGACAACGGTTTTTCAATCAAATTCGCATTATCACACTTATTTACCAAAATCCTTCTGCCATCAAATCATGATTTTTAATATCGACCCTATTTGTTGTTATATTTTCAATATACCCAAGGCCCAAACAACATTGGTGATCCAGTAAGAACCGGCCCAAGCACACAGATCAGCCCAATCTATATAGCTTTTCCAAATTAAATACAATTCTAAATCTCTCTCCTCCTATATAAACAAACACTAGCACATATCCATCCACTTTTTTCTCTTTCTTCTCCGACCTTTCTCCCCTGATCCTCAACCTCACCGACTTAGATTAAACCCCGCCGCCCGGAAAATCTCTCACCGCCGTTAAGGTCAGTATCCGATTCGCCGTCTCCGTTACTTTCTATTTCTTTTCCAATTCGTAATAACAATCAAAACCAATTGTTTTGTTTATCTCCTGATCTGAAAGTTAGGGTTTTTCGTAATCCGTGTTCTCGCTTTGTTTCGTTTCGATTTCGCTTCGGTTTTAGCTTCTTTTGTATGGTATATATACGAATCGAGGCTTATTAGTTGTTATTGATTTGATTTCAAGCTGATTGGGGTTTTGCTTTTGTTTTTGGATAGCTTCATAACCATGGCGGCTCTGAAGGAGCTTCTTCCGCCAGCGAAATCGACCGCGACTACTTATTATGACCACTCGAACGATCCGTGGTTCAAGCAGCGGTTCAGTGCAGCTGCCGAGGCCGAAAAGGCTGTTGTGGTGAAGGCCAAGCCTGTGCCTCCGTACCAGAAGCGTCAAGGTTTTGTTCCGAGGAAGGTGGAGGACTTTGGAGATGGAGGGGCGTTTCCAGAGATTCATATTGCGCAGTATCCGCTTGGGATGGGGAGGGACAGGTTGGGGAAGCCTGGGAGTAAGGTTCTTCCGGTGACGGTTGATTCGAGGGGGAATATTTCGTATGATGCGATTGTTAAGCAGAATGAGAATTCGAGGAAGATTGTGTATTCCCAGCATAAGGATATTGTGCCGAAGATTTTGAAGAATGAGGAGGATATGATGAGTGATGAGGAGGACGAGGAGTTGCAGAAGGAGATTGAAGAGACCACAGCGGAGACGAAAGCTGCGCTTGAGAAGATTGTGAATGTGAGATTGAGTGCTGCGCAGCCGAAGAATGTGGCCACGCAATCGTCGGATTCGAAGTTTATCAAGTATAAGCCATCTCAGAAGTCGTTGGCTTTTAATTCTGGTGCCAAGGAGAGGATTATTAGGATGGTGGAGATGCCTGTTGACCCACTTGAGCCTCCTAAGTTCAAGCATAAGCGTGTTCCAAGGGCATCCGGGTCCCCACCTGTGCCTGTCCTGCATTCCCCTCCTCGGCCAGTGTCTGTGAAAGACCAGCAGGATTGGAAGATTCCGCCTTGCATTTCAAACTGGAAGAATCCAAAAGGGTATACAATCCCATTGGACAAACGTCTGGCTGCTGATGGGAGAGGCCTCCAAGATGTTCAGATTAATGATAACTTTGCCAAGCTTTCCGAGTCTTTGTATGTAGCAGAGCAGAAGGCTAGGGATGCAGTTGAATTAAGATCTAAAGTTCAGAGGGAGATGATGCAGAAGGAGAAGGATAGGAAAGAGCAGGAGCTGCGGGCCTTAGCTCAGAAAGCTCGTTCTGAGAGAACAGGAGCAGCACCCCCACCTTCCTTTCCAATGCCTTCTGAGAGAGCGGGCATGGATACTGATAGAAGAGGGGATTATGACCGTTCGAGGGAAAAGGAGATGGATTACCCAAAGGAGACAAGGGAGGAGAAAGAGCAGAGGTTGCAGCGGGAGAAGATCCGTGAGGAGCGACGCCGAGAGAGGGAAAGGGAGAGAAGGTTGGAAGCCAAAGATGCTGCAATGGGAAAGAAGAGTAAAATTACAAGAGATAGGGACCGTGATGTTAGTGAGAAAGTTGCCCTTGGCCAGGCTAATGGTGGAGCAGGAAGAGGGGGAGAGGTTATGTATGACCAGAGGCTGTTCAACCAGGAGAAGGGAATGGACTCTGGGTTTGCTACTGATGACCAGTACAATGTTTATGACAAGGGCTTGTTCACTGCTCAGCCTACCTTGTCCACTTTATACAGGCCAAAGAAGGATACCGATGCTGAGATGTATGGAGGGGCTGATGAGCAATTGGATAAGATTATGAAGACTGATCGCTTTAAACCGGACAAAGGATTCTCAGGAGCTTCTGAGAAGGCTGGTGGTCGGAGAGAGGGACCAGTTGAATTTGAGAAGGATGCTGAAGAAGCTGATCCATTTGGTCTCGACCGGTTTATGGTAAATGTAAAGACAGGCCAGAAGGCCATGGCAAAAATTGGCAAAGGAGGGACAATGAATGCAACTGCTGGGTCTTCAATGCGAGATAGCTCTGATACGGGTTCCGGGAGAAGCCGTATTGGGTTCGAAAGGGGGAGTCGCTAAGCAGGTGCCAATAGGCTTGTTCGAACATCCATCAGTATTAGCCCTTGGTGTTTCTTTTTTTGCTTAGACATTCAAATCATGTTTTTACCGTACTGCCTTGTTTTCTCTGGTTGTATAATGACGGAGTGATTCCTTTTATCCTGTATGTTATATGTTCACACTTTAAGTTGTGAAACTGTTATAACAATAGATTTGATCAACCACTTGATTCTCTACCTGGTAAAGAAAAGGGCATCTATTGGTTTGAGACTTTGAGACCTACATGATTGATGTTTTATTCAACAGCCTGTAATACAAATCGATTGTAATGGCAAACTCTTTACAGTTTCAAGAGAAGAAGGGTAGATGGGAAGAAGTGATACTCTCACAATTGAAAGATAATACAATCCATATATAGGAAGGATGAAAATCTCAACATCACCTTAGTAAGAATGGAAAATGAGTATAATAAGACTACACAACTAGAGGGGTGGTCTAAATAACATGAAAAGTCAGGAATCCTCATCCATCAAATTAGTCCATATGAAGTGGGAACCCTGGACATTAGCCTGCAAATATCATTCAACAGAACACAAACATTAGGATATACTTTCATTTTTTGAACAGATATTAACTACTCTGATATTGGTGAATGTCATGATTCACAAGGAGTAATGAAAGAACACCTGTATCACAGCTATGGATTTTTACGGCCTTCATAGAAGTCATGTTGACAAAACTAAAGCCACCATAACTTTTAAGCAAATATATGAGAATCAATCTGCTGTATGTTCGGGAAGGTTTGTCTCAATGCAGCAGCATAGTTTGGAGATTTTGCCTGAAATAGGAGATGCATGATCAATTATAGATGATGTCAAAAGCATAAAAAACACATCTGCAGGATGTATAATTATACGTTATGCATAGCGGTGTCTTATAAGAAAAAAAATTATCTATGTTAGATGTACTTTTTCAATCTTTTACACTATATGATCATCCAGCCTACAATGCTACTACTGCACACGAAACCTAAAATCTATCATATCATTATGCCGACAAATTCTCACAGAAAATATTTTACCCTCTTTCTCTCATATCATAACAAACATCACACGTAATCAAACTATCGTAATGCTGCTTCAAGCCTTCAACCACCACATTTCACCACTGTAGACGTTTTATTTGTTACTTCATCAAGACTTGGAGGCACATCAACTCTCTCTGTAGCACTTAACAGCTTTTAATATAAGTTACAATTTTTCTAATATAAAGTTTTTAAGTTTCTTCAACTGGCTACTAAAGAACTGTGAAGGAATACTAAAACAGAATTATTAAAGATCTGGCAGAAAATCATACACATGGATTTTTTTCGAGATATATAGTAGCCAGCTTCTCTCTTGAGCCAATAACAGCCTCAGCCATGCCTTCAATTGACTCTATCTGGTTGTCATTAAGCCACAGATCTTCTAACCTATACACAAGGTTCTCATTAGTAGGTAGAATCAATAACGATAGACAAGACAGTATCAAGCCAAGAGAGACTCTAAAAGGAGAATGCATACATTGTCAGGTTTTTGATATCATTCACTGATGTTATCTTGTTATTAGATACATCCAAGACGCGCAGGTTAACCAACGTTGAGAGGCCCTCCATTTTGGAAATACCATTATGGCTCAAGTACAGTTCCTCCAGTGCAACACAACCCTGTAATAATAACAAGGCGGAGTTTAAAATCAACCAGAACTGTGTCTAAAAAAGTGCCATATAAAGGAAGGTGATCAGCCCACATACCTCAAATCCAGTCATGGAAGTTAACCGATTGCTTTGCAAGCTAATCTTCTTAATACATTTCAGCCCACATAAATTAACAACCTTGATACGATTCCGTCCAAGCCATAGCTCTTGCAACTTTGTCATATTCTCCAGACTCTGCATCACCTGAATTTCCACCTCACTCACTCAGTCTTAAGCTTTTTACTCGAAAAACGCTCATATAACTCTACAATTGACAATGCAAACCATTTCTAATGCTGCTAATTGTTTCTATTCACCAAAATTGAACAAGAAAAAAGAGAACCAAGTCAACTAACCCTCAGCCGATTCGAACCGAGCTCGAGAATCTGAAGCTCATGGAGATGATCGATTTCCTCGATCTTCGTAACTTCATTTTTCGACACGTAAAGCTCCTTGAGGCCGCCGGAGACCTTGGACATGCCCTGCAGCGATGTAATCTCATTAAACGAGACGTCGAAAACCAGAAGCTTCTTGAAGATACTCGCATCCGGAATCTTCCTCAGCTTATTATCTCTGAGCACCAATTCCTGCACACAATTTCATCACTCAATTTCAAATTCATCTCACACACACACACACACACACAGAAAAAGTTGAATCCAAAATTTGATTGAGCACGAACCTCGAGGCCTGAGAGCGCGGTCCAGGCGGAGATCGGCTCGACGGCGGAGTCTTCGAAGAGGTTCTGGCGGAAGGAGAGCTTGGTGAGGTTGGAGAGGGCGGCAATGCGAGTGTCCAAGGAGGAGAGGCGGTTGGCGGTGAGGTCTAGCTCGGTGAGACTCGGCGGTAGCTCGACCGAGTTGAGGTCGTGGAGTTGGCAGCTGGTGAGATCGAGGACGGTGGCGGATGAGTCGCCGTCGTCCTCGGTCATCGGATCGTCGTGATTCGGTGGTGGCGGTTTGGCCTCGTCGTCCATGGCGAAATGGTTCCAAGGTTGCGTTTCTGAGGCCTTTTTCTCTTTTATAGTGCCGGGTTGACCCAAACCCGATCGGGTCAGGGGTGGTTCGGGTTATTGGGTTATATTCTCTGCTACTACAAAACCAGACCCTAAAAGCTTCATTAAATTATGAATTTCTATAATTACTCTTAATAAATTAATTAACATAAATAAAAAATAAGGGTTGTTATAGTAAAAATAAAATAAAATAAAAACAACTTAAATAAATAAATAATCATAAAAAGTACTGATTAGTAAGACGAATATCTGTATAATACGGTAAACTTAATTAACCGTTCACGTTTATTTAATTGATCGTGTATGCACGGGTAAAAGATTAGTATGAAAAAAATACTGAGGATTTGAAGCCATGAATAGCACCACCCAAATTTTATTGTATTCAATCTTTTCAACTTATTCGAATACTATGTTATACGTCAACCGCCTAATTGCTTTGCTATAGCTGCAGTAATAGACGCGACATCTGCCACAGCATTATTTACATCTGTTAGAGGAGACCTCCCTGAAAAACTTAACTCGCATGCCCTTGCCTCGTCAGCAGCTTCACTCATGTCTTCTTCAGCAATATGAGGGATATCTCTACTAAATGCCAAGGAAGCATTTGGGACCTGATGGTTTGAAATCGCATCATAGTCACCTGAACAAACTTTCAAGCGTAGATCTCCTGGGCTCTGCTTAAGTAATCCACTTACTTTGTTTTGACCGATAATTGCTTTGGCCTTAACCACATCCACCATTATTATGCCCAAGCCTTTGACATCGGCACCAGAACTTCGAGGATCTGATTTGAGAGATGAGACACAGAGATTCGGGTTTGGTGTTTTTCGACATGTTTCGTCAATGAGTTTAGCATCCATTGGCCAAAAATCTATGCTACATTGACCCATTCAATCTTGTATGAACGTTGACAATTATGACAATAATTATGAGAATAAATATGGTTGGATGTGTTTTAATATTCTTTCTCTTTATAAAGCTGATTTAATCTTGTATGAACGGTATTTATATCACAACAATTATGACAGTAAATATGGATAGATTTGTTTTCCTAAATATCCTTTGAATTTGAAAATAATCAATATCTTTACAAAAGAAAAAGGAAAAAATAATCAATGCATGTGTCTTAATGAATGAATATAATCAAATCAAATCAAATTTTCCTTTGATGCACTTGCCCACGTTGATTGTCCGGTATCATTTAATACAATCGTGTTCATCAGGTCACTAACGTTGTGCTTAGATGATTCTTTTTAAACTTCTTGAGAAATTTTGAAATGATGGAATTTAGAACTCTAACAATCAAAATTTCATTAATTGTTATTTTCATGGTTTAATTTTTACTTTTTATTAAATAACTCACATACCCTACATGCATTAGTGATGTTCGACCACCTTTCAAAGCCATTGGGATCACATTTCCAGCCTAATCTTTCATTCTTGGTCCCACCGCTAGGGCCGGTCCTATGCTTTGAAGGGTCTGGTGCGAAAAAATTTGGTCCCTTTGTTCATGTAAAAAAATTATATAGAAAAACAAAACAGAAGAAAAAACTAAAAATAGGAAATGATACCGAATGTTTTTTTTGATAGCAAAGATACCGAATAAGGGCAAAAATCCCACCAAGTAGGGTACCTCGGGTCATCGGGCCTAATTTCAAACTAGAAGTGGCCTAAAATTGTTGTGGTTTTAGCTTACAGACAAATAAGATCTTAGATCGATGAGATGGTTGATATGTACTTGAAGCATGCACCATAATTGAGCGCTCAGGCGATAGTATGTCTACTAGCTCTAGTATTTGCATTATTTCTAATATTTTATTCTCTATTTAGGCTCACAAAATAAGTGAGCGGGAATTTTCAAGTGTAATAGTACTTTGCCATTCAGACATGCATTTCAATATATCGATGATTTATTTCAAAAAAAAAAAGGGGGAAAAATGAGAGAAAAACAATACACGACAAAAAAAGAGCAGAAAATGATCTGAGTGGGGAAATCGAACAATACGTATATACTGATGACTTCAAATATATAATAATGTTTACAGTAGACAGAAAAAAGAAAATGCCGGACCGCCCAGTGCTAGCTCTGCCCACCGCAACCATCTTTCTGAGTTTAGCTTGGCGGATGACTAGGGGAGGATATGGTCAGTAGGCTATATGAAATTAAGCCTAAGAGATTTTTGGGTTAAAAACCCTCAAGTTGAGCTGGGCTCGGATCGGGTTTTCGGGATTTCAGACCCTAACACCCAGCCTTAAGTAGAGGTATATATATTACAACCAATTAACCATACCAGAAAAAAGAAAATGTTAGTTAGTTATTAGACTCTCATAGCACCACACAAATGTTCTCCACTTCTTCTCTTCGCACATTATGGTCTTGAAATATCTCCTAGCCTCTTGAAATATCTCCAAGCCTCTCATAATCCTATGTTTAATATTATTTTGACGAACAAATTACAAGTATAGGTAGCATTATATCTCAGTTGCATACATAATCATACGTCTATCTGTGAGCATTTTGTTTTTGTATTCATTATCTTTGTTAGCTATTGGATTTATTCTTAACTTATTGTTCTGGAATTATAACAGTCTAATTTGTTCATCAAGCTCGAGCTCTCTCGTTGTTACGTACGTACACGTGTAAAGAATAATTTAAAACAAATTAGTTGAACATTATTGCAATAACTTCCATATGTAGTAGACCTAGAAAAGAAAAAGGAATTGCAAATGTAAACTAGCTAATAATTCTAATATTTTGGTAATTTAACATACTCACAAATTCTAATGTTAGGTATATGAAAAAAGAGATGTATGTGTATCTAGTATTTTGCAATGTGTGAATAAAATTTCTCTTAATATGAGTGCGGCTATTAGGACCTCCAAATTTGCTCAGTATACCTCTTATGCTCTTTACACCTCCTTTTTAATTTTAACTACAAGCATTTGCTCACTAGACCTCCTTTCAAATTCTTAAAATAACGTTAGGTATGTTATTCACATATATCTTAATAATTTACTCATTATACCTCTTATTTATTCTCTAGACCTCTCATTTCTTTTTAATTTTTTTGTTTTTACTATGCTATCATCGAGACCTCTATTCCTTGTATTTTTTTTTTCGTTCAAACCTTTTTCATGATCTCAATTCCTTGATTTTTTTATTTCCCATAGAATGTCACCAAACAGGGCGGTTGGCGGTGTGGTCTAGCTCGGTGAGACTCAGCGGTAACTTGATCGAGTTGAGGTCGTGGAGTTGGCAGCTGGGGAGATCGAGGACAGTGGCGGATGAGTCGCCGTCGTCCTAGGCAGTCAGATCGTCGTGATTTGGTGGTGGCGGTTTGGCCTCGTCGTCCATGGCGAAATGGTTCGAAGGTTGTGTTTTTGGTTCTTTGAGGCCTTTTTCTCTTTTATAATTCCGGGTTGACCCGAACCCGACCGGGTCAGGGGTGGTTCGGGTTATTTGGTAATATAATTTTATTATAGAAAACTAAAGGACTGCTCCCCTGCGGCATGTAACTTGAGGGACCAAAAGGGACGGAGTAATTTTGACCGTTAGATCTTAAATGAATAAATCTGACGGATCTAATCCTGTCACCATTTCATCCCCATTCTTTATCAGTCTGCAGGAGATCATTTCTTCTCCTCCTCTCACCTCTCGCCTCTCTCACCTTTCTCCCAAATCGTTGTTCGTCTTCTTTTCATATTTGAAAGTTTGTGGGAAGTTTGTATATGAGCCTAGGCTAATAAGTTGAGGAAGGGTGATGGGTTTTGGTGCTCTGTTTCTCTTCTGGGAATGCGAAACGTTTAGGTTCTGAGTGGTAATGGGTCTCTGTAATTTTTGAGCTTTTGGGTTTATGATAGAATGAAACTGACTTAAAAGAAATATAATCAGATTCTTGTTTGAGTTGTTTATATATTCCTATCGAATTTCATGAACTCAACTCAAGTGACTTAGTCATCCGATTCTTATTTATACTGCACGTTATCATGAATGAATGGTGAAAATTGTAGACTTCACATCATTTAAAAATTTGTGTGATATTTAGAGGATAAAATAACAAGATGTTGATACATGCATCAATTTTCCTGTTGGGAGTCGTCTGTAAGTTACCTGAACAAGCTAGCTAGGACATAAGGTGTGATTACAAGATGTTGATACAGTATACAGACGTCAAGTTTCTTGTGTTTG
>NC_020491.1:4859219-4886945 GCF_000184155.1 Fragaria vesca subsp. vesca
TGAATGATTATATATATATATATATATATATATATATATATATATATATATAAATATATTGGAAAACACTATGTGTATATTATTAGGATTAAAAATGAGATGTTGGTGAAAACCGGTATTATTTTAATTTGTAGTGGTTCCAAACTTTTGGTCTCATTGGGTCGCACAGGTCCATGTAGCTGAGAATGTTCATCTGGGGGTGTGCGCCGACTGTAAGCACGTTACTACCTTGCCTGAGAATTGAAGTGTTTAGGAGGAAAACCATTACTGGAAAAAACCGCTTAGAAGACGGAATGGTTTCGTCTCTTAAGTAACAAAATTCGTCTCTTAAGAACTTAGGAGACGGAATGACCGTCAGCTAAGATCCGTCGCCTAGGAGCGGTGAGGTAGGTGACGGGACGACGGAAAATTGAGTTTTGTCGACTAAAAATTACTTAGGCGACGGAATGGATTCCGTCTCCTAACTTAGGAGACGGAACTTAAAATATTTTAAAAAATTCTTTTAATTAATTAAATTTCATTTTTATTATTTTCATTTTTTTACTTTTTCTTTCTATTTCTTTTCCTTTCAATTTTTTTTTCCTGTCTGAAACCCACCACGTACCCATTCCACCACCACCCCAAATCTCACCACCCTTGCTAGTTGCTAACATCACCATCACCTCCGGCAAACATCGATGCCACCTCCGGTTTTCCTAAGCAAAACCCATACCTCTATCAAACCCTAATCCATCAAATATAATCCCGAAATACAAATTTCAATCACCCAATACAAATGTCAATCACTATTTATATAATCATGATCACCCAAGCTCACCTCCATTCTAGATCTAAAAAAAATTCAAAACCCAGTCTTGAGTCAAGTGTAGCAACTCCTTTCAACCTTGAGCACAAAATTCGGCGAGGAGGAGGGCCGGTGGTCGAGGGTGGAGGATAGAGAGGTCTGAAGGAGATTAGGTTGTTGGTAGGAAAGGATGGTGAAGAGATGGTGAGCGACGTTGAGTGGTGGTGGAGGAGAGGCAGCGGAGGAGAGAGCAAAGTCGACGCCGGTCTAGGCTGTGGTGGTTTAGATCTGAAAAATTGAGTGGGAGAGAGAGTAGAGGGGAAGATAAAAGATTAAGAGTGTTTGAAGGAGGAGTAAAAGAAAGATAGAGTTTGTGAGTTTAAATAAATTGGGAACTAATTTAATCAAAAATTTTCATTTGAAATTTTCTCAAATTTTGGCGGAAGGTTTGACCGCCAAAGTTTTTCTAACTTAGGAGATGGAATTGTCTCAATTCGTAGCCTAAGTGATTTAAAAAAAATTATTAAAAAAAATTCCGTCTCCTAAGTAAAACATTCCGTATTCTAAGTTCCTCTTAGGCTACGGAATGAATTCCTTTGACTAAGTTTTTCAATTTTTTCAATTTTTTTTTAAAAAAAAATCTGTCTCCTAATTAAGTAGAACATTCTGTCTCCTAAGAGGAACTTAGGCTACGGAACGCAATTCCGTCGCCTAAGTGGTTACTTTTTTATTTTTATTTTTTAAAAAATAATTTTGTCTTTTAAGTAAATGATTTCGTCTGCTCCTAAGTAACACTTATGAGACGAAAGACTTTTCCGTCGCCTAAGTGACCACTTAGGCTACGGAAATGGGTTCCGTCTCTTAAGTGTGACTTAGGAGACGAAATTGTTTTAATTCCGTCACCTAAGTAGTTTTTTCAAATAGTGAACCATGTCCCATATCAAAACACTCTGGTCACTGGTATCACCTTACTGCTCTCAAAGGAGTATATCTCTTCCAAAGAATCACCTATGGACCAGATAGATGCCATTTTTTGTTGTTGTCCAAACGCAGCAAGCAATGATCCATCTTCAGACATTGCTATGCGGCCTGCACTCCTTTTTGGGTACAATGTTCTCACCCCTGAGAACGTGCGCCATGTGAAACTAGTGTTTGGTGAGACTCATAGTAGACATCCTGCTCAGCTTGCTCCACAAATGTTATAGTTGCCTGATAGAAAAAAATTCTGTTAGATCATAGTAGACATCCTGCTCACCACCATGTCACGCCATCCCCAGAAGAAGAGCCTGGAGGACTGTCGGTTCTTCATGGCCGATTCTTTGAGTTGCATAAGGTGAGCCTAGCTTTTTGGCTTCCTCCATTTTTGTTTTAGGACTCTTTCGACGTTCTCTTTTCTGCGTATAGATGAAGGCTTTAGTTTCTATTCTACTTATTTTCTCTGGCTTTGCGTTTTGCTGGCTTGTGTTGTGTATTTATGGGTTTTTCTGGGTCTGTGTTGTGTATTTATGGGTTTGTTGGGTTTAGAACATCTATGTTTCTCTTTTCTGCGTATAGATGAAGGCTTCAATTTCTATTCTACTTCTTTTCTCTGGTTTTGCATTTTGCTGGCTTGTGTTGTGTATTTATGGTTTTGATAGAGACTGAGCTTATCCTCGTTTTTGATTAGTTGAAGTAGTCCTCTATTTATTCATCCGTGTAACAAACTTTTCATCCTCTATTTAAGTTTTTTTTATGGTTTTGATTAGTTGAAGTAACAAATTCATTTTGAATGCTAAACTTTTGAATTTCTACACGTATTGACAACTCTAAGAAATTTGCAGTTAACAATATCCCACATTCAATAACAAACTTATTTATCCACGTAACAAACTTCTCATCATCTATTAAGTTTTTTTCTTATTCTTTTTTTATGATTTTTATTAGTTTAAGTAACAAATACAGTTTGAATACTAAGCTTTTGAATTTCTACACATATTGACGAATCTAAGAAATATGCGGTCTTCATTCCCGCATTTAATAACAAGACAAACAACTTATCCATTCACGTAACAAACTTCTCATCTTCTATTTAAGTTTTTTTATTTTATGGTTTTAAGATTGAGAAATTTTATTCACACATGACTAAATACTAAATACACATCTCACACTTAATACACTACTAAATAACTTTATAATATTAACATTTGACTAGATACACATCTTTAAACTTCATAAATTACCCTCATTCAAAATATATCAATATTACCATATATTTTCTAAATACACATTCATTCCTTTTTTATATCATCTCGACTTAGAAAGAAAACAAAAACTTTTTTTTTTAGAAACTTAAAAGCATTCAAACTGCTCCATCATGATTGATTAATATATGTAGTATCATTTGCATATTCATTATTTTGGACGTTTTGCACCTAAACATGTTTTAGATCATTGCAAAACAGATCCCAAAATAGATCACCAGTCTCTTATGCTTGAAAACCTCGAGCATGGATACTCCACTTGTTGGCAGGATAGACAATATCATTCTAAGTCTTTGCATGGTCGAAGCTAACTAAAAACCTTTATTTGCTTGGGTGAATCCATTATTATGAATCATTAAGCTCTTGCCCATGAGACCATGATTAATTCTCGATCAATTCGGCTAAAAATATGGCTATTGTCAAGTTTTAAGTTGAAACTTCATTCATGTAGAGAGAATAAAACGTTAAATTGAGATGTAGTGTATTTCAAGTTTTCAATAATATTATCTAATTAATATATATAGACCTCTTTTGGTAATTTAATATACTTAAACTTTTTAACGTTAGATGTATTAAAAAAAGGTAATGTGTATTTAGTATTTAGGAGTGTGAATAAAATTTCTCTTTAAGATTTCATAAATTGAATTAAAGAAAAAGAAAAGAAAAGAAAAGAAAAAAGATTTAGTTTTGACTAATCTGAACCGTTAGTTGTTAATAGATCTAATGGTTGATATTCTGGTTATAATTTTGATTATAATCTTGTATGCCACAGATCCGCCCCCAAGAAGTAACATATTTACACATATTTAGTTTGAATGTTAAGCTTTTGAATTTTTAAAGATATTTACATCTCTAGATCTTTATCACTTTCTTGCTGACCGGAGACAGAAGGTTGCCATTCTCATTCCAGCATAGCTAGGGAGAGGACATGATTCTGGTGGCCTTCAAGCTTCAAATTAGTAGCTGACTCCTAACCTCCAGAAAGAAGATCACTTTCCCAACAACTGCAGCAATCAATGTATTTCTTGCTTGGCAACACTGTTGCTGATATTGTTCATACACTCAAGGTACACACTCTGAAAGGTAAATGCATAGTTAGGAAAGCAAACAATAAATAAGTAGTCAATTATATATACTACAAACAGAGAACAATTTACAAACTTACACCAACACTTCTTATCCCATCCTTTCCAATACTTCACACCCCAGACACGTCTATGCAGCATAATTTGTTAGCTGTAACATCAATAGTCAGGACACTAGTGCGGTGCTGCTGCAGTGATGGATGAAGCGGATAGTTCATATCCCAGATGTGTAGTGTTGTCCTGTGTTGAAGCCGCCAGAAAACAAGCCACTGGCTCAGAGCAGTTTCATGATCTTTCTGCAACCTATAACAGTTTCCCATTGCACACCTATAACCCAAACACCCAGTCAAGAAGAAGATGTGAGGAACAAGTCATAACTTTGCACACAAGTTACAAAAAAAAAGATACACCTATATGGACTACGATCTTCAATTGGAGAAGATGCATCATTTCTAATGTTCGAAGACAATTGAATACAACAAATTGAGTTGGTAAAGCAATAAAGTATTCTGGAGAACAAGCAAATAATTAACTCGCAACTTAAATGAGAAATAGTGCTAATATCCTATGCAGCAATAATAATAGGAATTGATAGACTGCATTTAAATGTTGCATTATGTAAATGATGAATTAATGAATTCCAATGTAAAGTCTAACTCCTAATATCCTTTTCCATAGGGCATTTGGTTAAACCACCTTTGTCCTAGATGAAGTAGGAAAACTCTCACGACCTTTTCCTAGCTAGGTTGATGAAGTAGAGAAACGACTCTCACTATGAACATATATATATATATATATATATATATATATATATATATATATATAAATATCCCAATATGGCAACCATGCGCTTATGAGTAGTATATGCAAACATAGTCAAAACATTGTGTGATAAGGCAAAGGATCGATCACAATGGAGAACAATGACAGAGATATGCACAAAGACGAGAATATGAGGGTGAGGCGAAGCCATCGATATGGTCACAGAGATCATATTGATCATCATGATCATACACATCGACACAAAAAGCATAGAAGACATGCTAAAGAAGATGATAGTGATATTCATGGGGATCATCATGATTCCAAGAACCACAGGAAGTTGGAGGAACTCGTTCATGGTTTAACAAAAGATGACGAGCCTCCACCATTGTTACCGTCATCAAGAGATTCAGATGTAGTTGTGGAATGGACAAGTCTTCCAAGAGATGCTTACTTCTGTATCTTGGATAAGTTGTTGGAACCCATTGACCGTGTTCGCTTTGCTTTGGTTTCAAAGGAATGGGGTGCTGTTGCAAACTATTATAACCACACGACGCAACGTTGAAGTAAGTAGCAACAACCACTTCCCATGCTCATGATTCCTACTGGAACTAAAGAGCATAAGCTGTACAGCGTTACAGAAAGAAGAATTTACGACCACATTAGGCTACCTGCAGTTCCTTATAATGGCAAGTCTTATGGCTCTAACTATGGCTGGCTGGCCGTAATAGACAGATCTCTAGAGAAAATATGGATAAGTGATCTGGAAAGAAGCCCTTACGGACATGAAGTAGTAGTGACCACGTATCGAATAACTTTGCAAAACCCTTTCAGGAAAGGAAGAAGCAATTCATCTCCCTCCCTTGAAATACAGCTTCCTAAAAGCTGATGAACATTACACATACATAGTCCCCTATGTGATATTCTCCGAGGATCCCTATTTGCACCCGGAAAACTATGTAGTCTTAGCATTTTGCAATCATTATTTGCCGCCAGCTTTATTTAAACGAGGGCAAAAGGATTGGGTTCATTTCGAGTCTTGACGTGTCCGTGACAACACTAGTATTCGATTCCAGTGCTATATTTTATAGAAACCAAATATATGCCATTGACGACTTTGCAGCGGTAATGATGAAAGCTGATGTATATTACAGCAGTGCTAGGACTAGTCCCCCCAGAAAGGCACCTCCTTTTTGCTGATCAAAGAAAATGTACGTCTGACAGATCTTATCTTGTGGAATCAACCAGGGGAGACCTGTGGTGTGTTCGAAAACTTTACGAAAAGAAGAAAGATGGCGGTAGGTGGTGGTTCGCAACATTCAGGGTGTACAAGATTTTGTTGAGTGAGGAAGATGAATTCACTTTTGATATGTTAGAGATGGAGAACATTGGTGATGAGGCTATATTTGTGGCCAATAGTCATTCAATCTGTGTCTCTGCTTCAAAGTTTCCTGGATGTCAGCCCAATTCCATATGTTACACTACTGATGACTCGAGGAAATTGTTTGCGACTTGTCCAAAGGAAGATGGCAGAAAATGTGAAATGGGGGTCTTCAATTTAGATCACAAAGTCATGACACCGCTTTACTCCTCCGAGGATGAGCGCTATTGGAACAATTACATGCCACATTGGGTCCTTCCCCATCTTTCAACGGACTCTTCTTCTAGTTCATGATCCAGATAGTGGGTCGAGATTCAAATCATCAAGGGTCTGAAGAATTTAACAAATTTAGCCAAAGAACAAAGAAATTCACGATTATAGACAAGTTTTGATTCAGTGTGAAAGATACAAACAGTTTCTCATCAACATCGTGATACAACTTAGCCATAAACATATGGCAGCTATAACTACTGTTGTCACATCATGTCCTTTTGGTATGTGAATCACCTACAAAACGTGGGTCATTTTTTTTACACTCTACAGGCTGGAAGTTGTGCCTAGTCTACCAAGGAAACAGCCGGAGCTTGAGCTTTATGATCCAAGTCAGTCGTAACTGGCCGAAAGCACAAGCAGATCACCTACCTGTGGCCAACTTTTTTTAGCGAATAATCTACTCCATGTTCTCTTTTACTGTAAATCCAGAATAAGCAGATCTACAAGTTGTCTTCTAATTCATCTGGTACAAGTAACCTCTCAATGGCAGCCTGTTCAAAATCAAGATACAAGAAAGGATGAGCAGGGAAGCAAAACTCTGTGTATGAATGTTGCAGGTGATACAGTTACCAACTATAACTGAAAAGTAAGGCAGCCAGATGACGCAATCACCTTAATGGCAGTGACATCAGTTGTAGACGGTTTCAAATCCAATGCAATGCCAAAATGAAGCATTGCCTTGTCGTGCATGTTTCGCCGCTTATAAATCCTACCCATCAAAGCATGCACACTACTTTCACGAGGAGAATATTCGTTAAGCTCCTCCAAGACTGCTAAAGCTTCATCAAACTTTTCTAAGCTCATTAATATATTAGCCTTTTGATACATGGGAACAGGATTCTTCTCATCTGCTCTAATAGCCTTCTCCATTATGAATAAAGCTTCTTCACTTCTCTGTCATATACAAATAGAATATCAGTAATTAAATTTATAAGTTGGTACACAAAAGCAAAACTTCCTGAAGATGTAATTTTAAAAGTGATATAGGCAATGGCACCTTTAAAGCATGCAATGCTGTGCCAAGATTAGATGCAATAACAGAAGAACATGGATTTATTTGGTTAGCCATCCGGAAATGATGCTCCGCAAACTCAAACTTCTCTTGCCGAAAATATATCATTCCAAGCCCAAACCAGGAGTTATAGTGCCTTGCATCAAGACGAAGTGCACTCTGGTAGCTCTTTATTCCATTCTCAAAATCATCTAGGGCTACATATCTAGTAAAAGCTCAGAACCATCAGAACACAGTATAAGCCTTGAGGAGAGTTTCATTTTCATATGTTAGATAATGAAAGGAATAAAAGGCTGTGTCACATACTCATGACCACAAAGGGTATGCGCATATGTGAATTTTGAATTAAGTTGAACAGCTCGCTGGAAATTCTTCAGAGCAGTTTCATGATCTTTTTGCAAGCTATAACAATTTCCCATTGCACACCTACAACCCATTCGACAAGAAGATGTGAGGAACAAGTCATAACTTTGCACACAAGTTCCGGAAAAAGAAAGAAAACACTTGTATGGACTACAATCCTCAATTGGAGAAAATGCATCATTTCTAATGTTCGGAGACAATTGAAAACAACAAATTGAGTTGGTAAAGCACCAATATAGTGCTCTGGAGAACAAGCAAATAACTTGCAACTTAAATGAAAGAAAGTGCTATGGGCCTTCCCCAACTAAAATCAAACACGCAGGAGGTACATAACGCATCCACTCCAAACAGAAGTATCCTATGTGAAGATGTAGGTGTTAGACAGACTCAATCTTCTCCTAAAACCCAGCCATCTGATTCTCCTCCCATAGAGAATTCATAGGCTGTTTTGAATCTATGCTATAACTACAGATCAATGCTATTATTTGTATTTACTGTTTTCCATATATAGAATCTAGAATAGCTAGTATATATCTGTACAATTGTAATATTGTGAATCAATGGAAATCATATTCAACATGATATCGTAAATTAACAAAACAGAAGAGTTTCAATGCATAAAGTGAACATTAAGACCATGCATGAGATTTCAACCAAAATCATTTGGAAATGTGATGCCCATATAAGCATAGTCAATGATATTTGAAGGTATTAAAATCCCCCAGTGAAAAACTGTAAAACACAGAAAAAACTGTCACTTTCAAAAGCTAAATCATAGGCCCGGAAAGAAGATTGAACGGGATATTATTTGCAAAAATTACCCGCAAAAGTTACCATGAGACCATCACCAAGTCAAAAATAAATTTGGTTTCAAAAGCTACATGATCGATAAGTTCAAAATAATTAATATTAAATGCTATGTGAGAGCTAGAAATATCTACCAAGACTGAGGAGCTAAGCGATCAGTTGATACGAGCTCTTGTGCCAGGTAACTTAACTTCATATCTTCGTTCAAAAGCTGCAAAAATTTGGAATATATTCAGTAAAGAAACTAAACATTAGTCACTTGGTTGTACATATACAAGCTGTACCTAACAGACTCGCCAGTAAAGATTGACATAGCTATTTGAAAGGAGGGAGCAACAGGGAGTGTGGACTAAAAGCAAAACATCTGTAAACACTAAAGTTAAGACAAAAATCTAAACAGCATTTAAGATAAGCTAAGCAACAAGCTTCATCCAGAACTACTGTGTGGAGTAAACAATCTGACCATCTAATGTCTCTAGCATATCCTCTGAAAACACAAGACCGTTCATCGAACCATAGGGGGAAATGGTAGTGTTTTATGTTGAGACTTCCAAATGGGAACTGACATAGAAGTGTAGCATATTTCACGCGTGTGAGTATAGATTATGTCTATTAGTATTTCCATTCCTTCTAAACCATAAACATTACAGAGAAAAAACTGAGCAGCTTAACAATGATGGTGCCAGAAACTCTATATCAGCAAGATTAGCTGGAGCAACCAAACTGATGATGTAATATCTACATCTCTGAAAGCCAAATGCCAATTGTCTGAAATAGGAAACTGGAAAAAGCAGCATTTAAAGAGTTTCAGGTACATCAGTGGGAACTCACATAAAGAACTGTAGAATATATATCCATTCCTTCTAAACTGTAAGGTGATGCCTGTCGAGCCAGACTGAACGCCCTATCAGCTTCAAAATAATCTAGCAATTCAAAATAAGCTTTTCCAACCTACAATGGGAGAATGCCAAAACAGTAAGTTATATGCAGGTAGTAAAATATATTGTGAAACAAGTACAAGGAAGAATTGATAAGAGATAATACATCAACTACAAATTAATTCAGCATCATTTGTCACTTTTATGATGATATTACGATTAGCGAAATTGAAAGAGGCAATAAACATCTGATAAGGGGAATAAGGAGGTTCTGTGGACAAATAGATATCATACAAACAACAGAAAATGTGGTTGATGAAATCCTATGCTTGATATAAGTACATCAAATGATATAACTAAAATGTGGACGACTAACAGGTGAAAATGGAGTAGATGGAATCATATGCTTGATATAAGTACATTCAGTGAATGTGTACAAAGTTGTCACAGTAGGAGATGATAGAGAAATCCATCCCAGAACTTTGAATGGCAGAAACTACCTGGCAGAGTACCCAGCCTGTATTGTAATGCTTGTATGGAAGTTTCAGATAAATATCCAGCGCATCCTGTGCAAAAGATCCTAATTAAACAATTGAACTAATACTAGGAATGGAATATTAGACTCAGTTTAGTTTGTGATAGCCAAATAGTACCTGGCACTTGTACAAGCATGAAAGCCTATAACCTTCGCCAAGAGTTCTCAAAAGGTTCATTATTTCTGAAGCGCCGCTGATAACTTTTGAAGTAAGCATAATACCCCCACCAATTGGCAACGATGCTCCATCTTGTTCAAGATATCTGGTATCACTAGTAGGAGTAAAACCGGAGATAGATGCTGTATTTGAACGGGAGTCGTCGAATGTCTCATTCCGTATGCCTAGATAAGACCAAAGTTAGATTTCACTATTATTCGCTGAAAAGTTAATAGATAGAACATGAGTAAAAGGAGCAGGAGTTGTATCAGCCTGGAAACTTATTTGAGCTTATCTCATTCTTAGAACTTATCTAATGAAGAAACACCAATACTAACATGGGCAGTTTCCAAAATCCCAACTAGGATTGATATTTAGGTTGAAAACCATTATACGAAGCTTTCTAGAGTGCAACTTCTTTAGCATACAGAACTTCAATTGTTGTTTCTCTATAAAAATAGAAAGAAGGAATAGGTACAATGGTTAAGAAAGGGATTTTTCTCCCTGGTCATATATTTCAGCAAGTAACTAAGAAATGAGACATTCAATACCTTCATCAAGGTTTTCATTGGCCCACGGCTGACCCTTACGACTTGTCAAGGACCGTGCTACAGAGCCCAACTTAGTACTTCCAAATTTAGAAGAATTGGTAGTTACATTTCCAGCTGCCATGGACGCACTTGCATTGGTGTTAGCCCCTGCCTCAGCAGCAAGTCTGTTGCTCCTTCGGTTGCCAGAATCAAAAGATAATCTACTTGAAATCTGAAAAGAGGAAAAATGGTCATTGATCTCAATATGTTAAGGAATCAACGTGAGAATGTAAACAAAACAGAAAGTAACATCACCCACAAGAAATGTGACCAAGTCCACATGAAGTAGGAAAACAAGAAAATCATAAAGAGTAGAAAATGACTGAGTGCAAAAGAGCACAGAAAAATGACATGATGGTTTCAAAGTCTGAAACCAGCCCCACTTAAACCGATAAGAGTCAGTAGAGGACTTTAACGGCAGGATATCGTGATAACAGGTGACACAAATTTCCTTTCATATAAAAACCAACAGCTGATATCTCAGACATAGCTGAAAAAAAAAATCCATGTGTGGTTCACGCAAACTCAGGACTAAAACCATGATTATAGAGATGCAATTTACACGCAATTGAATAGTGACTTATGTTAGCAATAAGAGAGTATGGAAGCAAAGTATGTTTCTTCATACCAATCGAATAGCTGACTCATTGTTAGCTACCTTTCGAAGTTTTCCTTCATCAACAAACTTTCTTCTCCCAGCTTGAACGGTAGAGCTCATAGTTGACCTAGGAGAGCTATCAGTACTAGAGCTGAGGTTTAAGCCATTTGGCAAGGCATTTCTACACACTGGCGGTGGAGCAATACCTGACAACTGCATACAGGGAACTAGGAGCAATGAGGATGCATAATAAAAAGACATGGTCTATTTTTCTGTGTAATTTCCAGCTTTTGGACATATTAAAGTTTTTTTTTTTTAAGTCTCTTCTGTAATCCTTTATGAGGTCCTATCGGGATAAGTAGGCCAATACTTATAACAAGCCATAATAGAGACACTATATTTAAAACTTTTACTCAAGCTTGAAATTGAGTCACGTGTCAAAGAAGATAGATGCAGCAACATGTGAGAGGACTGCAGAAATGAACAAAAAACTTAATATTTACCTGCATAGGCATTGGTGAAGGAGTGTTATAGAAAGATATGTTAGAACTGCCGTTTGTAGGCTGACCAGAAACTCCTCCCAAAATAGCATGAGAATTTCCAGAACTATCTCTTGTGTTACTGCCTTGCATGAGTTTCAATTGTCTTGGACTAACATCTTCAAAGCTTAAGTTCCTTCCAGAAACTAAATTGCAATCATCATTTATGGTGAGTGAACTTTGAGAAGCTGATCCATGATGTAGGTGTTGTTTTTGTATGGAAAGAGCAGCAGCTTCCCCAAAAACCACAGCTGCTTCTTCAGCAGAACCTAAATTAAAGAAACAATGAGGCATTTAGATATTTCAGGTCTAAAATATAAGGCCTGTACATTTATGATAGTGGAAAATATATGCATTGATGATTACTTGTGAGAAATTTTACAGACCTAGCACACACAGCTCCTCATACGCAGCCCACATTGAAGGGTCTATAGTCAAAGCCTGTTTAAAGTGATGGATGGCACTTTTCCTTCTATCAGTATACCTACATTAAAGCAACCAATAAGCCATAATATAAGGGGCATGCATATAATACGTCAAAGAAGAACAGAAGATGGACATTATCAACAATGTAAACACAGAATAACTATGATATGCAGAAAATGGAATATATGTCATGAAACTTGAGTAACAGTAGGCCAATAAGCTGTTTGGCATGCATTCAATCGCTAAGTCTATACGGGCTTTAGGTTAGCTAAAGAGTACATATATATAATCGAACACACAGATTGGTATAACACAGAAAAACCAACTAATCCTGAAAGAGCATCGTAGCATAGGATACTTTTGACAGTCTGAAGAAGTCCCAGACACAAAGATAAGCCAACAATAATAGGAGAAACAACATATAAGCCTGAATATCATCAATTGATATCAAGGATCAAATGTTTTTGGCAGAAGTAATATATCCCCTATAATTTTGATTCATAAGAATACAGACCTATAAATAAGCCCAAGAAGGTAATGACCAGCTGCCCCATTTGGAACCTGCATAAAGAAATATGAGAACATATGAACAATGTAACAACTGAAGAAACGAAAAGTTACGATACCAAGACTTAAATACATAATTCCTAAAGGGTCATTTCTTTCAGTCAATATCTCAAAAGATATATGTCGCTCAATTCAATCACTCGTCAGTATAGCTTGCAATCAAGTGCATTTATAACATCAAGATTGCCAAGAAATACAGCCTCAAGTACCTCTGCGTTAGGCTCATTAGCAGGGCATAATGCTGCTTCTGCTTCATTGAGAAGATTCATCTGATAACATGACATTGCAAACAAGTAGCGGGACTGAGCCACTTGTGTTCCTTCACAAAATCAACAGAAAGAAGATGAGAAATAGCATAATGATACCAAAGAAAATTGGAATCAGAAAACCTCAACTGAATAATAAGACAGGAAGGCTAAAAGTAAGCTCGAGATGTATGTGCACTACGATATCGCTTACCCTTTAAAATATGGTATGCCGCATAAGCTTGATTACTATGCAAGTAACATCCAGCCAGTAATTGCAAATTTGTCTGCAATACAACACGTCGTCAGTGACTCCATAAACAATCAGCACGCTATCGTAAAGTGAGCATATCACAAGCACAATTTCTTCAAATACCAAATCCCCTATCTCCTGATAAACATTTCAAAACTATAGAACAAGTGTCTATCCTCTTGAATATATATAAGCACGTCCCTCTAGCAACAAATGCCTACAAAAATAGTCCACTCACATCGAAAATTCATTTCAAATTAACATCACAGTCCAAAACATTTCCGAAAGGAAACGAAGCACTCTAACCCTAGGTCTGTGAATTAGAAACACTGAATTCCACAGTGACCTAACCTAACCACTAAAGCGTCGATTACAACGGCGCTGGTGTCTCCGTCCAGTCAACACTGAAAAACTAAACCGAATCAATTTCGAATATTCTCTAATCAAATTTCCTAGGGTTTTTACTGCAACGAAGCAAAGAGGAAGTGAAAAGAGAGGAGAGGCGGGGGTGCGAACCTCGGAGGGGAACTCGGCGCAGAGACGCTCGCAGAGGAAAATGGCGTTGCGGTGGAGGAAATCGCGGAGGCTGTGGTGAATGGAGTCTCTGAGGATGGCCTCCATGGCTGGGTTTGGGTTTGGTGAATCAGAGAGAGAGAGAGTGAGGAAGAAGAAGAAGAAGAAGAAGAAGAAAGAGGGTTTTGGTTTTGGGTGTGGGTTTCAAATCAGAGCGGCACGTGTGTGATCTCCTCTCATTTCAAATCACGCCGGAGGTTGCACACTCTCATCCTTCTGCTATTTCCCATTTTATTTTTTTGTTTTTTTGTTTTTTGCTTTTTTTGAAAATACGAAAATGAATTTTGAGACATGTGCTTTAACGGTAAAGAGCAGAAAAGCAAAATATAAATTAATTCAAAAGGGGACTGGACCAATTAAAAGTAGTCCGGAAATTTCTTTTGTAAAGATTATTGTACTTAAAAGTTAGAGATTGTGAGCTCGACCGATGAAGTTGTAATATTTGATAAAAAAAAAATATTATTGTATTAAAATAATTAAATTGCATTTGAATTTGTTATGATTGTTACAAGTTTGTACTTGAAATAATGTTAAATTGTCGAACAAGTTAAAACCGATAAACAAATTAACATAAAATAGTAAAAGAATTCTCATTGATATTTGTTCTATTTGTCTAATCTTGTTCGTGACATATAAATAAACATTATAGTGTTACGCTAACAGAAAAACACATTTTAACTCAATTTGCAATAAGAAAAATGTTATGTGGTGCAGGCAGCAGGATTTGTGGCTTATGCAACTCATGACAACACCTATTTATCTGGGATATCTTCTTCCCATAAGACCAATGCGCTTACTATTGATGCCACACCTAATGGATCACACACGATGCTAAATAGACTATTTAGGCATTAAGTGTCTTTTATACTCTAGCTCTGTAATGAAGTCTGACAATTCATTGTTGTATTGTTTGTACTGTAAATATCCTCTAATATCTCACCATTCATTCAATTCAATATAACCATTCAATATCCTCCAATATCTCACCATTCATTCAATTCAATAATCTAATATAAACACAAAATAAAACACTTGTACCCAATGAAATTACATCGAACAAAATGAACTGAAAGAACTGGTTTGATAACAAAAAGCTTTTGCTTCAGTAGCAAAATTACACCAAATACATATGATTGACATATACATGTGAACTTCATGATTTTTGTGCATTGTATATTTCCATGATAACACATAACGTCTGTATTTACTCTCGTAATTAACATGATGCATGTAACGAGAGTTGCAAAGTAGCCATCTCCTTGCCTTGGCTGACCAACAGAATCAGAACTTACAACTTTTTATTGATTAAGGCTAGCTTCCATTCTGCTAGCCATCTCTTGCAAGTCGGTGCCAATAAGCATGTCCAAATCCTTCAGTGTCCACCCCGCAATTGGCTCAACCTCATACTTCCACTCAATGCTGCACCCATCTTCCTTGGGCAACACTCGCATGGTCGCAATGTACGAGTTGAACCCAATATTCCCATCTATATTGCAATAGCTCAAGGTCATCTGGCTTGGGTCTATGGACAGTAGCTGCTGCTTACACCACCAGTGCGCCGGCTGGTCACTCTCGAGATCAACTGGAGTCTTGACTCCAGCGCAGTAGCGCACGCAGCCTGGCTGCCCGGATACCCCTTGCACAGGAAGGCATGTGGGGAGGGCTGGCAACCACTTGTGTAGGCCAAAGAAGTCCTCCAGCAAAGGCCACACTTGTTCTGCTTTTGGACTTCGTAGCTCTGCACAAGCCTTGCCTTCCCATTTTGGTTGCCGCTGGTCATGAGGCATTTGGGTAGTAGGTTCCATTAGAGAGCTACCAATTGAAGAAGCCTTGGTTCAAGATATATCTCTAGCTTCTACGAGTGCACATATATATATAAAGAAACCTGGTGTGATTAGGCAAAAAAAATCCTGTTGTCTGTTATGAGTGTGATCCATGCCTTATTAGTTTCGTACGTGTCATATATCAGTAACCAAATTAATCCGATATATATACGTAAAATGCAGGAATTATGGAGCTGCTAGCTAAGTACATCTTGATTACTTCTTCCCCCAAGCATGTGACATGTCTTCGATCCTAAAGAAATAGAGGATCTCTCTCAGGGTGTATAAGTTTGGTTTAGTTAGGTCTTGGTTCCCCGCCTACTCCTCGATCGAATGGCTCAACATCATCCTACTCAAACTCTCAAAGAGAATGCAAAGCCCTCATTTCATGTGGTGTCAGTCCAGAGGGGCAGCAACTTGATTGCGTGCACGTTTCGAATAGGAGTCGAAGAATCCTGCAAAACTACATTCATATATGCATGAACTATGAAATTGGTATATGAGTCACTTAACTCGATCACTTGTGAGATGAAACTAGAGTAATGAGTTTTCCGGTAATCTATCAGGTAAGAGTTTTCTGGTGTGTTGCTGAAATAGGGTAGAAGGATTCCATTGATCCTTGTCTATCTACAGTTCTACACTAACGAAATACTCTTTTTAAGAAAGCTAGCTAGTCGATCTCTTCATCAAATTAGTCTCTACTTACTTAATCTACCATGATAACCTAATCTAATGAAATACACTAGTTTCATAAGTTGTTTAATGTCTCATCTGGCTTCAAATATTAGCATCATTTTGTTCATTGGGAAAAGAAAGAGAAAGCAAGAATTTTACGTTCTGGCCAATTAATGTATACTGCTATCTCTTGCAAACACAACTCTAGACTCATCCTTTCCGATCAAAGAAAACTGTAGACTCGTCCTCCGCACATATCCACCACATGATTTTATGGTTGTAAAAGGCAGGTACCATGCAGATATGTGGAAAGTGATAGCTGTCTTCTCAACCGAATATGTGGAAACCTATATATAAGACATTGGAAACCTATTCCCAAAAGGATTTAGAATAAGGAATCCCAATAAAGAAAGGTAAATATATCATGATGGAGAATAGGAAACAAGTCAAAGTTATCCAGGTATTTATTTATTTTGGTTACAAAAGTTATCCAGGTATTTAGTCGTCTATAAATTAAACCAAGGCATCCGATTAGTTTTTTTTTGTACTTTCAGAAAAGCAACTGATCATCATCAACAAGATGGCGGAGAAAGTGGAGAGCATGAGGGAAGAACTAGTACAGACAGAACCTACAGAAGGAGAAGTGTTGGAGAAAAAGATTGAGCAGATGAAGGAGAGAAAGGTCTCCTGGGGGCGCGTAGACTCCCTCAATTTGGAGGCTGGAAGAGTTTCCATGACTCACCGCCACGGCTCACAAGTGAACTGGAGGAGGACGTTGAGTTTGGCATTCCAGAGCATTGGGATTGTGTATGGAGACATAGGGACGTCTCCTCTCTGTGTATTCTAGCACTTTCACTCATGGCATTGATCACACTGACGACATTATAGGGGTCTTGTCACTCATCATCTACACCATTGCACTTCTACCCATGCTTAAGTATGTGTTCATCGTCTTGTGGGCTAATGACAACGGCGATGGGGGTACGTTTGCACTGTACTCTTTGATATGCCGGTATGCGAAGGTGAGCTTAATTCCGAATAACCAACCGGAAGACAGGCAGCTATCCAACTACAAGCTTGACTCACCATGCAATGAGTTGAAACGAGCCCAAACGATTAAGAAGAAGCTGGAAAATAGTAAAATGGCTCAATACATACTCTTCATTGTCACCATTATGGGAACTTCTATGGTAATCGGAGATGGGGTTCTTACTCCATCCATTTCAGTTCTTTCTGCAGTGAGTGGAATCGATTCGTTAGGCAAAACTGCTGTCGTGGGGGTTTCGGTATTGATCTTGGTCCTTCTCTTCTCTGTTCAACGATTCGGTACCGATAAAGTGGGGTTTGCCTTTGCTCCTATAATCATGGTGTGGTTCCTCTTCATCAGTGGCATTGGTCTTTACAACTTGTTCGTACATGACATCGGTGTTCTTCGTGCTTTCAATCCCATGTACATTGTTCAGTACTTTCAAAGGAATGGGAAAAAAGGATGGGTTTCCCTTGGGGGAATATTTCTCTGCATTACTGGCACCGAAGCCATGTTTGCTGATCTTGGTCACTTCAATGTCAAAGCAATTCAAGTTAGTTTCTCCTGCGTTACATTTCCTGCGTTGATCACTGCATATTGTGGCCAAGCAGCATACCTCCGCAAGTTCCCTGACCATGTCGAGAAGACGTTCTACAACTCCATCCCAGCTCCTTTGCACTGGCCAACCTTTGTTGTGGCGGTAGCTGCAGCCATTATCGCCAGCCAAGCTATGATTTCTGGGGCGTTTACAATAATCTCTCAGTCCCTAACTCTCGGTTGTTTCCCACGAGTTAAGGTGGTTCACACCTCTGCTAAGTACCAAGGCCAAGTATACATACCTGAGGTTAACTTTATGCTCATGATCGCTAGCGTGGTGGTCACGGCAGCCTTCCAGACAACAGAGAAGATTGGAAATGCTTATGGGATCGCAGTGG
The DNA here is from genome assembly GCF_000184155.1 of Fragaria vesca subsp. vesca. Lineage (NCBI taxonomy): Eukaryota > Viridiplantae > Streptophyta > Magnoliopsida > Rosales > Rosaceae > Fragaria > Fragaria vesca. The sequence continues at coordinate 4,877,748 of NC_020491.1, forward strand.
TCAGTGTGATGGTGATCACTACAGGTTTACTTACTCTAATAATGCTGGTGATATGGAAGACCAGCATATGGTTGATTGCTCTCTTCCTCGTCGGGTTTCTTTCGATTGAGGCCATCTATTTATCTTCAGTTCTGTACAAATTCGTTCAAGGCGGGTTCCTCCCTCTGGTGTTTGCTTCATTGCTCATGGCAATCATGGCAATTTGGCATTATGTACACAAGAAACGTTACATGTTTGAGCTCAACAATAGGGTTTCAAGCGAATACATGACACAATTGGCCTCAAATCCCAGCATCAACCGCATCCCTGGAATTGGACTTCTCTATTCTGAGCTCGTCCAAGGAATTCCTCCTATATTTTGTCATTTTATTTCAAATATTCCCTCCATCCATTCGGTTGTTGTAATTGTGTCTATCAAGCGCATTCCCCTGAGCAAAGTTGCAGTGGAGGAGAGGTTTCCGTTCCGACAGTTGGAGCCAAGAGAGTACAGAATATTCCGTTGTGTAGCAAGATACGGTTACAATGACAGGATGGAGGAGCCACAAGAGTTTGAGGAAAAATTAATTGAGAATTTGAAGGAGTTCACTCGCATTGAACACTTAGTACTTGAAGGAGAAGCACCCGGGAATGGAGAAAAAACAGAGGAGCAAGTGGAAGCAGTGCAACAGCCTAACCCTTCGTCTAATTCCTCACCCTCCATTCAGTCATTCAATGCCACCGCTACGTCCGCAAATTCGTCTAACCTGATTGTGCCTAGCTGGATTGTCGACTACAGACCTATCCGAAGGGCCGAAGAGGAAATGCAGTTTGTGCAAGCAGAAATGGAGAGAGGGATAGTGTATCTGCTGGGAGAGACAGAAGTGGTTGCAGCAGAAAAGGCATCTTTCTTCAAGAAGCTCATTGTCAACTATGTCTACGATTTCTTGAGGAAAAACTTTAGGCAAGGGGAGACTATAATGGCAATTCCAAGGTCTAAGCTTCTCAGGGTTGGAATGACCTATGAGATTTGAGACTTGAGGTGACAATTTTTACAATCAAAACAAATGTGTCCAACCATGGACAGTAAGGAGCCAAATTTGTACAAGCAATTGAGTGATAGATCGTGCTTGTCTATATGCTAACCAACACTTATTTGTGTATGTATCTGAAATTAAACTATACAATATCATTCAAGAAAGAGAAAAATTTAATACTTCAACTCACTTTCTATCTTTAAGCTTTTTCATCATCTCGTGCATAACGTTAATGTCTGGGACCTTCTTCTGTTTCACTTAAAGATCTGAAACTGAAGTGCCTCCCTGTTTAGTTACATTCGTACTATTGATCCTTGATGTATCTATATGAACACTAGTTTCGGAGTTTGTTTCTGCCTCGGGTTCTGAATCTTGTACCGAGATATTGCTTCTGGCTTCAAAATTAGCATTATCTCCTCTAGCAACAACTTCTTCACTTTGAGTGCTTTCATTGATCTCACTTTGCCTGCTTGAAGTAGTATACATATCTTCATGTAAACTGATTTCTCTATCACCACTTGATTCAGTCACTCTTGATTCTATGATATCGTTACCATCTTCGGGAACACCAGTCTCATCATCAAAGCCATGGACTCCATCTACCATTGAATTATGATCCTGAAGAGAATCATTCTTCCTTTCGGTTGGTGGAACTAGAAACTCATTTTCAGAACTGAAGTCCTTCGTGTCTGATTCCTTCTGTGCATCACTTTCATGTCCTTGCTCATCATGATTAACATGTGACATTGCATCCTCATCCCCTCCAACTTTATGGTGACTAGTATTCTCCACATCTTTCTCACCTTCCTGATCAGACATCCTCGACGCCTGTTTATCTTGATGTCCTACCTGGGAGTTTCCTTCTTGCAATGAATTCTCTTCACTATTAATATCAGGAATATCATCAGCATTGCTCAACTCTTTGTATTTCAATCCCACCCTTTTTTCACTTTCTTTCCCTTCATGTCTCCCAAGATCTCCATGATCAGTATCATCACTTGCTTTGTGCTTCTCTTCAACATTTCCATCTGATACATCAACTCCACCACCTCGAACTTCATCATTTACGCTTTCTCCCACTAGACTTGAACCGCCTGCATTCACTCTACGCCCCAAAATACCAGAACCACGTTCTATAATTACCTCATTGCGTACACTTCCACTGTAGTCCGTATCATGAGACTGCTTTGCTTGGTACAGCAACCATAAGCAAACAGCCAAAACCGACCCAATCTGAAAGGCCAGCTTTACCCTCTTCCCTTTGGGTCTCAGGCTGCGGCCATTCGACTGGGAATTCATCAAACTCTGCACTGTAACACCTTCAATAATAACATCTCTCTTCAATTCTCCATGAATTTATCACAAGGATACAGAAACAGCTTATATCACTCACATTTGAAACAAAATTACAAAGAACAACTATTTGCATCCAGAGAAATTCAAATACCAAGTTCTTTCAACTATTCAAGTAGTTTCCTTTGGCTTCATAACATTCATAACTAGATCTAACTATCACAAACTACTCTTCAATTTCCCTATGCAAACCTTTGCTTCTAAGTTTACAAAAACTTCAGAGCAAGAAAAAACTGGATCACTCTCTACTTGATTGCAATAAGAACAAAGCAACTGAACAAAAGCTCAAGTCAATTCCAAGTCCAAATCAAAGTCAAAGTCAAACTCATAAAATCTATAAGATTAACTAAAACCAATTATACTTACAAATTCAAAGCTCAAAAATTTGGATTCCTTCTTTCTTAAAAACAGCTTCCAGCAATGATTGAAGAACTTAAACAATAATTTCCCATCATAATTTGGAAACTGAAACAAAGGAAATCAAAATATATAAGAACTATGAGTAAAATCTGTACCTTTTTAAGAGTAACGGAAATTTCAGGAGCCCTGCAGTTGGAATTTTCTGCGTCGTTTCCCATAGCTGCTTCGCTTGGACAGGGAGAAAAAGAATAGAGGAAAATATGAGAGAAGCGGTTAATTTTGGGGCGTGATTCCGAAGGTGCCCCTTGGATCAGGGGCGTTGGGTGTTGGGTTTTGCGACAATATGTTGGAGAAGAGTGGGTAGTTTAGGATTTTGAAGAATGTGGCGTCATGAATGACGTGATGCCGATGCCGCCTTCGTAAACGATCACAAACCGCTTTTCTCGGAATGAGAGACGGCCATTTGTCTCCCTTCAGATCCTCCCACGTTGACTTCAGATGTAGCCCAAAACCGCAAAGCCCGAGACTGGAGTTTTTGGGCGGGCCTTGGACTATTCATGTTATTCAAAAGCCCAATTTCCAGAAGGTTCTGATTTAACCAATTTTTTAAATTTTTTTTTTAATCCAAAACATCCTAGTAGGAGTTCTTACCTGAAAATCGATATATACACGTTGATTCTTTTCATGCTAACTTGTCATATTTATAGGCCGAAAATTCTTTTATGCACCAAGGTGCAAATGAATCGAGCAATTAATATACAATATTTTAATCCGGTCATTTACGTCGCACTACATGCATATATACTAATACCGTTAACAAAACTGAAATCCAAAAAAAATAGTCCAAAGTGTTTCCAACTAAGGAGGTGAGAACACTAGATCGAATAATATGTACTCTTATTATGAGTGTTTAAATTTGATCGAATCAAAAATGAAATTAAAATGAAGAAATTTAGGGTATTTAGTCTTCATTCGATCTTCCCATACAGCGATTTGAGCACTTACATATTAATGGTGCAAGTGCACCTTGGTGCTTAGAATTCGTTTTATAGGCTAATGTACAATACTTTTTTGAGAATTGTGTTATAGCAAATTCTTACGAAAAACTCAATGATTGTTGTACGTATACTATGTGGGGTGTGTGAATTATTGTAAATTTCACTAGATTACTTAATTTAGGGTGCGTCTATTGCCACCTCACAAACCCCTTTGTTCACCCCACATGTTGTTGATTTATTGAAAGACCAAAATACCCTGATGTAAAGTTACAGCAACAGACGATAAGTTGTTATAAATTATAAATTACAAATTCTTTTTCTTTAATGTTTTTGTTTTGGATTAACACGTACTTCATAAACCCTAACTCAAAATTTATCACATTCGTTGTTCTATGGAGTTTGAAGACGCTAGCATGCATGCTCTCCACGTTGTAGTCGGATACAGGTAGATTCTCATCTTTGTTCGCTCTAGAATATTTGTGTAGATAGGAATCATAGGATTTGTGTTGCTAGTCTATTCTTCTTCACGATCGTCGAAGCAGATGAAGCTCGCCAAGATTAGCAAGACAAGAAGCGCCTTGACCCGGAATTCACATAAGGCGGTCAACACAACCTCTTTAGAATACAATTTGATCATCACCTCCAAATGATCCCAAGGTCCTAACATAATATATATGGAGTTTTATGCCCATCACTCGGTAAAGTATTTGTTTATTTTCATCATAAAGCTTCCATGTATGTGGTAATTCAGGGTGATATTTTGATGTCATTTAGTATAGAGTTTCTGAACTGGTGAACCTGTTAGGTCTTTTAGGAAGAAAAAGAAATTATATCAATTAGATACTTACTTCTACATATATACTTTCAGTTTGGTTCAGTTTACTTCTGCATATATCAATTATATACTTCTGCATATGTACTTTCAGTTTGGTTCACTTTACTTCTGCATATATCGATTATATACTTACTTCTGCATATATCGATTAGATACTTACTTTTGCATATATACTTTCAGTTTACTTCTGCAAATATACTTTCTATTGATTAGATACTTCTGCATATATACTTTCAGTTTGGTTTTAGTTTTTTTTTTTTTTGGTTAGGATACAGGTGCTATCAAATGCAGGGACCTGAAGATGAGGCTTTTGTTAAGGGTAGCATGGTTTCATCAAACTACCTATTAGACTCTACAAGCATATTCACAACTAATGAGGTCATCTGAATTTGTAATGTTGTACGTTATATTGTCGTAATCATAATAATAATGGTATCATATACATAGGTATTGAGAGCAAACACGCATGATTGAATGGCATAGATACCAATTTGATATCTCAATCTGCTCCAATTCCTCATGTTAGTCTTGTATGGCATAGATACCAAGTTGATAATAGACAATTGTACCGTATTTATGAACAACGTATAGATCAGTTCAAGAACCTTAGAAGTATGGAGACCGTTGCTACTAGAGATACATTTATAGACATTACGCATCTTGATATCGATTGATATCACTGAGTTGTTAAATTTGAGATTTTTTTCCTTGTTCTTCAGTTGGTGATTTTACTTACCTTGAACTTATACTTTCAAACAAATTGATATTAATGTTATAGTCTTCCTTAGTTTATTTCTTTTTGGAGTTCGATCGCTATTGGAAGAGCTCATTGTGCAAATGAGTGAATACAGTAAATTAAATTAAAAAAATAGTAGGGTGAACAAAGCAAATCTGAAGTTAAGAAAATATATGTAGGGTGAGAAGAGAACGTAGGGTGAACAAAGTAGAATTGAGAAAAAATGTATTTTAGGTATTGAAAATGAGTGAACAAAGTAGACTTACAATAAAAAATATCCAAGTAAGGTGTGAAAAGAATATGGGGTGAACAAAGGGGTTACTAGATTACTTAATTTATTAGTAAGCCGGCTTTTTCTTTCCGGAATCTCAGCTTTTTTTTGTTTGGCAAGTTAAAAGCTTTGGTTATTGGGAGACATAAGAATAAAGCTTTGGTTTATCACAACTTTGTCATATTTGTATTAGTTTGTCACGTACGTACAGCTTTGTCATATTTGTTTACCTTGAATGTAGAATAATTCTAATGTAGATATGAATTTCTCTTCTAATTTGTGACAGTGGATTATATCTTGATATGTCATATCATATCGAGTTATTATTTATTTCATTTTTATCAAGCGGGAGAGAAATTTCAAACTAAAATTTGTACCAACATTTTGTTGGATAGATCAATAGTTCCTGACTTGCTCCATCCTACATGAACAAGATTACGATAAATTCATAATTGAGGATGGAATCATGAAATAAGGATGATGGTTGAACATGCAGTAAGATATTAATAGGTAGTTCTTTTAAGCTATGCAAATTGAGAGTACATTGTAATACTTCTTCTATGAACCTACTTATAGAATGGCATATATACCTTCCAAAGTGTCTGCAGATATGTGATTTGCATAGCCTTATGAGGCCACGCATGCAAAATCAGATCGAGATCGATCATCGCGAGCTACTATATATACCTAACCTCCTAATAATCATGATGTTGAAGAGATAAGCTTTGGCTCTGCAAATTTAATGCCGACGACGACGTCTCTTCCGACCGCCAAACACCCTCAAGAATCGAACCGTCCACATGGCAACTCTTCAACCAGTCTAGCTATTATAGAGATCCAAGAATTCATTTACAACGACGTCGTCGATGAGAAAGCTGTTCAACGACGATGATCACCATTGTGAATTTATGAGTGAGAGCTAGGGTTTGCCGTCAAGAGGATCGAGTCGACTTTGGAAGACAACGACACCAAGCAGCTTAATGAAATGAAAATTACAGCCCTACGTAACGTTTAGGTCATCTTTCGCCGGACCACCAATAATTCAGGCCGGAGACTCGAATATCTAACCCGCGTGCACCTTAACGAAGTTATAATAGCAATAATGAAACCAGCATTCGTTATGTAATTAATTTTAGAAGGAAAAATCGTCAAGTTAGGTGTATGTGGATGCAGAGAAATTGGTTGTTCTATATAGGGCTCGTTGTGCATATCCTGGCTAGCTAGTATAGTCGTTCTCGTTCCTTTGGACAAATTTGTTTCCCCGATTAATTTCATGTCGTCTTTAGTCTGTTTTTTTCGTTTTCCATATGCATTGAAATTGCTTATTTGTCAGTGAATTATATGAGAACATGTCCTTGCCGTGTTCATAACTTTGTTGATCTATCAGCATGGTTGTCAATTGTATCTCTATATATTCTTACGTACATTTTTTTTTTCTTCTTTTTTTTGAATTGGGGCTAAAGTGGCTGCTCTCATGCCTTAACCATTAACAAAACTGCAGAATACAAAGGGAGACATAAAACATAAACCCCATATTGTCTAAACAGCCCGAAATAATATCAAGAGTTATCTATTCTTACATTTCTAATTTAAATATATTTGGCGACTTGCTGCATCAAACGTAAACGACCTATATTAATCAAATGATATGATATATATGATTAAGTAGAAGTTAGACTTAGAAAACTATGTTGAACCCTGAATTAACACTTGTGCAATCCATTGAGTGAATCATAGATACTCTGAAACTTATGAATCAATCATTCTAATCCAATTTTTTGGAAGACAATTGTGTATAATTATTGGGAAAATTATTGAGTGCTTGATTGCGATCGCGAGCACTTTACCAAGTGCTTATCCAATTCAACTCTTTTTTATTTTATCTCTCTTGAATATATCCAAATTCGTTTTCTTGTTTTAATTAGTTTTGTTTTTCAGATAGTATGTTAATGCAAAGACATTATTAATTAGTATATATGAGAGTTAGGTTAGCTAATTTACCCATGCAATAAGGTATCCTCGTCGAAACACAAAAAGCATTTCAAGCCAATCCAAATTCCCAATTGTATCTTCAGACCAAAAACAAAAATAATAATAATTCCCGAGTCCCACATAAAGGGCTTTATTTGAATAAAACACTGCTTGTTCTGCAATTCCACTTGAAGCAAATTAATAGTAGTAAACATACTTTGCCCTACTGATGTTGATCCACGAGTTTTGCTTTTTCCTGAATGCTAGATATGTATTAATTATTGGAGTACATAATTAGTAATAAATCAGAAAAGCACAAAGGACCCAATCAAATGCAGACCAGTTTGATGTGCTTAATCAACTTAATTAATCTTAAACTAAAACTTTTTGTAAATCAAATCACATGATCTTTCCCGGAAAAACAATAATACAATGTTAATTGGACACCAAGCACAAGCACACTAGAGAGCACCACGACCGGAAGCATTGGCAGACGGCCGGTGGAGGTGGCGGCAAGACTAAATTGACCTAGGTTTTGAAGAGGGTTGCACTGGATTAACGGCCGAGTTAACGCGCGTACCGGAATGTACATTGGAATATTTTAGTACGTTAACTAGGAATTGTGCTGATTATACCCGATGAAAACATGGCACTGACGGATTAACTAGTCATATATCATCGAGTTTCTCCAAACCCCACCTACTAAAGAACAAAACACAATTTAAAACGAAATACTGTACATGCGCATGCTTGAAAATCAAAGCAAGCCTTCAAGTTAGGAGAAGCAGTAGTAGCTTGGCAAGTTAATTAAGGTAGTAGTAGTTGACAGATGGCATCAGGTCCCCTGCGCCTTAGGATTCCATTCTGGCTTGCTAGCTCTTACTGATTGGATTAGAAGTTTGATTACGATGATCGAAAAGCAATTAAGTTCATATCATATCATATCATATCATATGGCCCCCAACCATAAAGCTCCCTGGAGATTTTTCCAGCTTCTCTTTTCGTAAAGTTCTAGAGCTAGCTGAGTGCATGTGCATATATGTATATATGATCGAGCAGTAAGAAAAACTCATAATGGCCCTTAAACAGAAAGTGTTTATGACAAGACCCACCCCGAAAACACATAGTAAAATAGGCAAGTCTTGCGGGGTCCACTCTTAAAAGAGATTATACCGAAATTTCGGCATAACCTCCCCTAAAAATGGACAACCCATCCTGAAATAAAATGAAACACTTCAACTATAATAATTAACCACCACTCCTGGAGTCCTTCACTCCCCACAACATAAACCAAGTCATAGCCGTAATTAAACAACCCAACTAAGTACTCAGTGGCATTACTTAAACATGAACATCAGCCAAGATTAAGTTCTCTCTACGTGGGTCATAGACCTAAGTGAGAAATAAACACTTTAACATAATACACATAATCCCATGGTCATCAGAGCTCTATAAGAAGGAAATGTAACACTACACATAGGTTAACAGGTAACCTACGGTCAGCAAGGTGCGGCGGGAAAACTATGCCTCAATTCCTAGTGAAACCGAACAGGAGCTCTGCAATCTGGGCATTTGAAAACAAAGGGCCCAGGGAAAAGCATTTAAAAACGTTAGCGTGAGTGGACGAAAAAAACAAACTAATTAAATAAGTATCCATGAGC
>NC_020491.1:4893076-4984367 GCF_000184155.1 Fragaria vesca subsp. vesca
TTTTACTAAATCCTTATCACCATATACCATAATTCTTAATACTTCAATACACTCATTTCTCCACCATGGGACAACCAAAACTATCCCCAAATTCCAAGCATCTATCACCAAAATCCTTCTACACTTTAACAACTTAATACCCTTCTAGAAAAATCCAACGAAACTCTTCACAACCACCACCATAACCGGCAGCCACCACCAGCAGTGGCGGTCAACTGCCGGCAGTGGCAGTCAACCACCATCTCTCCCACAATTCCGAGCAAAATAGCTAGGCATATACCAAACTCTTCCTCTCATCAAGCTTAACAACAATTCTAACTAACACAAAACCCACAAATCAAGGGTTTGGCCGGAAAACACCTCACAAGCCCAAGAACACAAAACCCCCGATTTGCTATCTACACCCAATCGATCTCCTAGCTTTAGGGGAAAGAATAACCAGCAAGAGGGCATCAAAACCCTACCTTTAGTTCCCCGCTTGATGGCCGGAGGAAGGAATTTCCGGCAAGAAAAGAGACGGTGACGCAGCTTCTTCTATGGCCTCCGACGCCTTAACGCCGGCGAGATGGGATCAGCTGCTACCCTAGGAAGGTCGGCCGAGGTCCCAGCTGTTGAACGGGACTGGCGCGGTGGTCTGGTGTGGCCGGACGGCGGCGGTCCGCCAAGGTGAACCGGACGGGTCGGGGTCGAGCTAGCTTCGGGGAGAGAGAGTGGAGGGGAGCGGTTGACCCGTTTTCTTTTTCTCTTTTCCCTATCATAACCGGGCCTCACTTAAAATACCCCAGCCCACATATGAGAAACCTTATTATTTAGCTAGAACCTTTACCCACGAACTCTTATTCGGGTAACTAAAAAAAAGAATCTATGAACTCGACTAAACCTCCTCTATTAAGGATAGTATAATGAATTTCCGAATTAATTAGCTACCAATAAACTGGAAATCACAATATAAAATTACTTATTAGGTTCGGGGTGTATCAGTTTATATATGTGGCTTCCAGAAGCATCTGATTTTTCTAGCTCCATCGCGTGTGTCTAAATCAAGCTTCAATCATTTTCACAAGTCAATATTTACCTGACTGGCATGGCCGGCGCTTTCAGTTCTAAGAACGCAGGCCCCAGAGTTCGCATGCGCAGTACTAGAACACACAGAGATGGACGCAACTCTATTAAATCACGCTAAACATATACCAGAATTTAGAGTTTTCATGAAACTTACCCATATATATATATGATCGATCGATAACCCACATAGACCACATTACCTTGTTTGATCGTGATTTCTCTATCGTACGAGTTGTTTAGCATGTCGACTGCCGGCTAGGTATGAATCATTGCATCTCTTTCATACATTAATTTAACATAGTGCCAGAAATGTAAGAGAAATAAAAATTGTACCGTCTCTTACAAACAATACTCGAAACATTATTTGTTGAACAATCGTTCGTATGTAGTTACTATCGGTACTTGAATACACATCGTACATCATATACATGCGGATAGACACAGTTAGCTAATATCTAATTCACATAAATGATCAATAAACATCTGAGCATTCCATTTTAACTAACATGTAATCAATTTTGTAGTTTCCTAGTTCCTACATACATTAACATGCATATGCCGTCTAACAATTATGTAGGAGTAGATCGATGCGACTTTTCTTAGTCTTCTTCTTCATCAGTAAATCAGATCTAACATCCACAAGCAAACAAAAAGGTATTGTTGCACAACTGCATTTCCTAGTGAGCACGGTAGGTGGGAGTTAGTGCAAGGAAAAGCACTTGTTTAGGGTTGAAATAAAGGAAAAGCAAGGGCACCATTTGTGCTTTTCTTGCTCAAGTTGACAATGGTTTCCCAAGCAACATTTCCATCATGAAACATTCAAACATCAATATTCTAAGGGCTAAAGGGTTAGCTACTTCGTGTTGCGCGCAAAAGAGGTAATATATTGACCCAATGTCCTTCGAGGAGAAGGAAGCTAGATCAAGAACAATGGAATATAACTGAGAACAAATTTTAGGTCCCAGCTGGGTTTCTTGCTTTCTTCAACAGAATTGGGTACAGTACACTCGAAGGTTGGTTTTCGCATCTCAGGGTGTACGGTGAAATTAAGATTCAACAGACGGGCCACGAGTTCAGATCGAGTAGGTGCACTGATTGGAGTCTGTCAACCTTGTCACGCTGGCTGGCTGGATCACGTACTCGCACTCCATGGGAGAGAGCTAGCTGTTACTTGTTAGCTGTAGCAAGCAAGATTAATTTCCACATGGTTATTGTAGAGACCCTTGAGAAATTCCACCCAACAAGACGAAATTAAGAATCTTAAATAGCAAAAGCGATCTAGATATAGTCGATCGATCGGAACTATATGTAAGTAATCTTTGTCCTTGTTAATATCAGTGTACAACTCAGTTGGTTGGTGTGCTTAAAACACCACGTTACCTGGGTTGTAATAGTAATCGATCGCGAAAATGGAATCAAACTGACCTTTATGCATGCTAAATAAGGCACTCAGTTAGCTAGTTTAATACCCTACAACATTAATTATCTTGATTGATCAAAAATTTGATTATTGGAGACTACTTAAGAATGAAATTCTAATTGGACACTGGCTACTTGAGAATGAAGTTTTGTTTGGACCGCTTCTTATTTGCTCGTACAAATTAACGTGTCAAAATGATATGAAGAAACCCGTGGGTACAGTATGATTGATCAGCACCGGCCTATACGAAACAATATCAGCAAGCCTTTGGTCGACATCCCCGAGTCTCGTTGGCTAATTAATTTCGTAGAAATTTGATATACTAGCCAACGAATAACTCTTTATTGTGCTCAATTTGATAGTTGCGATTACATTATAATCAAAGCGTACGAGTTGAGTATGCGGTAAAACACAATGGGGTAAACCACTTTTAGTATGGCCGTGATCGGCTTCCCCCATTGTGTATATTGTATACATGTGGGTTTGGAAGGTAGTATCTTGGTTGCTGGATATGAGCTACTTCCAGTTCGTGGTTGGTTCCTTGTAACTGAATGTTGTCTTATACCTAAGTCTGATTTAATAAAGTTTACGAAAAGTGTACGAGTTGAACATTTGTTTCGAAAATGAACAATATTGTTCTTCTGTAACATATTCTTACTGCCAATCGAAAATTGGATGGTATATAATTGTTTGATTCATACATGTGTGGCTATATAATACGGTATGCTAAATCGTATATATAGCTCAATTTGTACCACCTAGATTCTAGTATAATGGTATACTTTTGTATCATCTAGAGCCGTGAATGATGTGGATAAACCGCTAAATTAAGTAACCCTTAATCATTTACACGTACTGCTTTAATTCTTAGCCTATTTGTCTAGTCTCAATCTCTAACAACTCAACATTTATCTAGCTACTTTCATGTGTGGGCAGTTCGATCAATAACATTTGGCTAAAGACCGATTAAAGTGTATCCTATATATAGGACCAACTAAATTTAATCTATACTAATTAAAGGTGTTAATTTCCTGACTGTTGTGAATTACCTTTTGCGTTGTTCTAATCATCTACTTTCATCTTCTCCTTTTCAACCCCATTTTTCATCACTAAAAACAATGTAGAATGCATGGTCGACAATTCTTTCATAAACACCATCAAAACCTTTAAATTTTCGCTCAGTGGTCTAATTGTGGTTTAGCTGTAAATTGTAAGGGTGAAACATGAAGTTTGATGATCGATGAAAAAAAGAAAATTACGATGTGAGGTGTAAATTGCAAATTGAAAGGTGTAAATATAATCACCCAAGGTAGAATATGTAGTTAGTAGTCACCCTTCCAAGAAGAGTAAAAAAGATGTAGCACGTAGGGGCAAAATTCTATAATTGACATTTTTTGACCTTCCCAAATATCTTTAATCATTGAATGTGATGGCATCCTTAGGTAATTTGCCTCTCCCGTAGGGACCTTATAGTAATCCTATGTACCTCTTCGTTATACAAACCACTGCCAAAAGAAAACTCAAACCTAAACTAGAATTTACAAACCCTACGAATTCCTATCACTTTGGAACGCAGATCACCTTCCCCAGACTCAGCGCGTGAGAAACAACTTCCCCGAGGCCATGGTTTTCTTCCTACAAAACTGTCTCCACGCTCTGTAGTAGAGACTGAAAAACGTCTCCACAAACTACATAATTAGAGAATTAAACGTTATTAATAAAATAATTATTTCTGAGCCCTTTATATACCTCTCCACCCTCCCCTTCACAAGCTCGTACCACCAAAAACCCTCTAATTAACCTTCTCTCTCTACCCCTCCCCTCTCTCTCCCTCTCTAGTTTCTCTCTCTACAAACCAGAACTACTCTCTCTCTCTCTCTCTCTCTCTATCTAAAAAATGGAAGTGGAACCAAGCCCGCCTGTGGTAGCCAAGAAGCTATGGAACCTAGTACGGATAGTGTTCTTCATGATGCGAAAGGGCTTAACCAAAAGCAAGTTATTAGTCGACCTCAATATGATGCTCAAGCGCGGCAAGCTAGCTAGCAAAGCCATTGCAAACAACCTCATCATGCTCCACCACTCCTCCAACTACTCCGCCTTCAGCTGCCGCTCCAACGACGCCGTTTCTTTCGTCACTCCCCGTGAATACGAGTTCAGCTGCAGTAACAGCCCCGCCACCCACAACCCCTTCCATTTCCACCACAAGCGCAACAAGCACCACCACCATGGATATTTTGCCAAGAATCCAAGTGTCACCGCCGCGGCGTATCAATACGACGATGTTACCACGGCTGCGGCGGTGCAGAGGGTTCTTGAGATGCTGAACAATGAGATGGTGGCCGAGGCTTCGCCGATGGTGACGCTGCCGGGGTTCGGGAAAAGCCCGATGGTTAGGCAACTGAGGGTAACGGACTCGCCGTTTCCGATGAAGGAGGAGGGAGATAGCCAGGTCGACAAGGAAGCTGAGGAATTTATTAAGAGGTTCTATAAAGACCTCAAGTTGCAGAAAAGGACATCTGCTCTTGAATCACCATTTCGTCCTTTGCGAAGTCGATGAGATCGACCTTGCAAAATTACCTCCTGGGTTGAAAATCTTAAATCTAATATTCCATGCACACGATGATCAAACAGCTAGGGCTTCGATCAATTGCATGGTTAATTTGTTTTCGCTTTTCTGATTTGCACATAAGAGTCTTCACACACGCAAGGAATTTTTGTATGTTCCAGATATCTGTATCTTGTGTTGTTTCCTTTTTTCAGAAGAACATGTATGTGAATTTCAGTTATTTACTTAACAGTGAATTCAATATACATGGGCAAGAAGAAAGTTTAACTACGAAAGAAACTCTTCACTAGCTAATTAACATGAATATTTATGAATTAACCTGAAACTGAGGCTCTTAAATTGGAGCAATAAGTGTGATTAACTTCGTGTTTTGGCAACGTAAATTTGTTCATAACAACCACTTTATGTCTTGTGGTGTTTGTACCTTTGCATGGCGAAAGAGAAAAGGGAAAGGTGAGCTCTCGTCTTTTGGTAAAGCTAAACCAAATATTGTACCTACTGCGACCAATTGCATGGGTTAAAGGGACTTTAAGGGGGAGCGTTGTGTTTGGCTTGGCTCGAAATGGAGGGTGGATTTTTAATGTATTGCCTTTCGAGGTTGGTGAGTAGGAGCTTTGGAATTATTAGGGTTTAGGGTTTTGTCTGTGTATTAGTGTTGTTTCGAAAGTGATACTAGTGGTTATGGTCCAATTTTCCATTGCGTTGTTGAAGGGTCACTACCATTGCACAAAGGGCACCACAAAATTTTCACTTACAATAAGTTATAGTGAACTTTGGTTAACTAGAGAGTCTCTCTTGTAGTCTTGTCATTTTCCTTTTGTGGGTTAAGAAACAAGTTAAGAAAGAGATCTATAGTATGTTATATGTGTTAATCAAACATGGTTTGTCTTGTAGTATCAATAATTCAACGATTGGCAACAACTTCATTGATCTTGCATTTCATGTTTATGAAATGATAAGTGTAGCTTACAACTTGGAGCAAGTTATAATTAAGGCTCAGTGTCTATAATTGGACATCTTCCTAATCTTTTTTGGGTGAAAGAATAGACATCGCAATCTGTTTACATGTGTGTAGAAAAAATGGGGAATTATTTTCGATTAATTAAACACTAATTAAAGTATATATATGTATGTATATATACTAAATGTATATGTATATATAGGTTTAGCTGTTATACACATTTATATAGCATACATCAAGCCGTGAACCGTCCGATCATTAATTAACAATTTAAAATTCAAGACGATCTGACGGTTCACGACTTGATGCGTGGTATACATATATGTATACATGAAAATCCATGTATATACACCATGTTGAACAATGCACTTGAATTATATATAGAATCACAATCATCATGCACTTTTCAACTGTAATGATCGATCATTGTGTGATATGAGAATAAAATATTATTAATTGTCTTGTACAGAAAAAGAAAATAAAAATATCATTGTATGCATATATATCATGAATTTCAGGTTCCTAAACTTTCATTCATATTTATTCTTCTTAATTTGCCTTTCATTTTTCAACTATATTTAAGATTGTAGGGTGGCCGCTCAAGGACATGTCCATCTCAATTTTCTCGTATTTCAAATGTTGACTTCCAGAAAATGAAAACCAGCAGACTAATTAACCTCTGCATGCAATTGACTGTGAAATCAAAATTCTCTATATATACAGATAGCTGTTGATGATGAACATGACTAATTAACCTCGCAGAACTAATCCCGCACCATTTATAACTCAGGTATACCGACAGATCGAATTCGTTGAATGATAAGAAACCAGAGACGATCGAAAACCAGAAACTAAAACAAAAGACAAAAACGAAATTTTCAGGTTGTATTAGTACGTGCTCAGACGAGTGAGATGACCATTGTGGCCTTGATATACAGATCTACAGGGGTTAAAATAGGCGGTAGACAAAGATTAAAGAAGCAGAGAAAATGACTAAGAATTATAAAGAGTAGGTGAGACTGTGAGAGATCGTGATGTTGTGTTACATGATTCTTGAATAGTCTCCTTCAAGCACTAAAGAGGCACCTCTCGATTTTAGTTGTCTCTCTCCATCCTTGAATGCATCCATTGCAATTGTGATAAAACTTCATCAATCCAAGGTTTTCGATCTTGCATTATTTGCAAAAACAGACTGTCTATGTAGAGCGATCATGATCATCTTAATTTCTGTTCTTGATGAACTGGTTTTATTTTCTATTTTGATTTTGTTATATATTGATTATGAACTTCTGGAAATTTGTAGAGCCAATTGGCATGCATGCCAGCCTTGTAGACTCGTGCCATGCATGATTGCTTGATTAAGATGGTTTGATTTCGAACTATCAAGCACAACTTTCTCTTTCAGTTTTTAATTTTAATTCGACTAATATCGAATTGTACACTATCATTCAATTAGTAAAGTCCTATCTTCGTTTTTGTTTTTCAAAATAAACTCCTGGTCCAACGCCACATATATATTGACTGTTCAGTCTATAGTAAAAGCAAATATAATGTCACTGCATGTATGTTTAATTTTATGCGAGAGGATGATTGTTTTTCACCATCGAATTGATGCATCTTGTTCCAAAAAACGCAAACCATGAAGAATCATCACGCGCTAATCATAAAATAACTTGTGTGATTGAACCAACATTAGTTTTATTTACTGTTAGTCTTGATTTCAAACGTCAAGATCCATCGACGTAAACGTGTCGATCGACCCGGTTTGGTTTTGACAAAAATATCATGGCATAATTTTTAGACTCAAAATGAAGTTTCTTGCAATGCGGTCGGTAATGATGGGAAATGTAATCCCACGGTTTTTGTCTATCTTGGAATGGAAATGTGATTTTTTCTAGTCAGATGATGTTGGTCCCTTTTTGGCTAGTTCCATACTTCCCTTTGTAATTTCTTCTCAAACGGAATTTTGGTATCACGTCCCCCTCTGCCTTTCTTACTTACAACAACCAAAGTGACGACTGACCTGCCTTATAAGCTAGACAAGAGTAGAGTTGTTGTACACTTGGGCCTTTGATTTGAACATTGGACTAGATTAGATTTGATCATGGCCCATTGTTCCAGCCCAAAGGATCGTCCCCACGCCACGTGGCAAATAAAAATGCCCGGGTACAGAAACACGCGGGTCATGAACAACAACAACCAATTTTCTTCAGTTTTACTCAAAACAACGCCCAAAACCTTCCACCTGACTTCATTCACAGATCGCCGGACTCAGTTAGAGCTAATCGGAATCCAAACGCCGTCGTTTTCTGATCCCGCACATTCGCGAATGGAACCTCCGTTCCTCCGTCTATAAGCCACCGCCACCGTCACCGTCACCGTCGCAGATCCGAATTCGGTTAGCCTCCGATGGCTTCGTGGCTCAAAGCCGCTGAAGGTTCGCGTGTTTTCTACTATTTCCGAATCCTATCTTATTTTGTTTTCTGTAAATTTTCGCTGTTTGGATTTGTTTTTGGCTCGGACTCAGTTTTGAAATGTGTTTAGGTTTGATTGTTTTTGTTTGAAATGCTTAGGAATTGTTTGGATAATGCAATGTGTGATGACTTTTAGGCTTAGTAGTGTTGAAATAGCCGTGATCTGAATGCAATACTGGTGGAATTAGTGTTCAATGAAGGAGCAAGATTACTGGATTAGTATAGTTGATGATTCGGAAGCGGTTCGTGTGTATATCTATATAGAATAGTGTTTGGAGTGCATATAAGACATTAGCAAGGATTGAAATCTTGCGACTTGCGAGAGCTTTTGTACAATTCACAGATTTCATGAATAATGTGAAAATATTTGAATGATAAGAAAATGAGCTAGATAAATTTGGTGTTATTTAGTTTCAGGATGTGTTCTGTTATGGCTGCTCTACCTAGTTCTACTGTTCATGATTACTCTTCCTCTGTATCATCCTTGTAGAGCAGCCGTGGATGAGATTTTTTTTTTGGGTACATATTGCGCCATTTGTTGTCTTCTTGATTTTGTGCTAGTGTTATAATGATTTTCTTTTTTCTCAGACTTGTTTGAAGTTGTTGATCGAAGGGCAAAGCTTGTTGTCAATGATTTGTCAGATGAGCAGCTGGCAGCTCAAGCACTAGGTAATAACTTTGAATTTGTTTAACATATTTTATATATATATTTTTGTATTGTTTGCTTCATTCGAGTCATTGCACATATGTGTTACTTAACGGCTCTTTAATTCCATAAAAGGCCCCAGCCCTTTCCTACGTTCTTGGAAATGGGATGGCTGTAAGTGACTTTACCCACCCAAACTAGCTGGTGCCTTCTTATCTGTTATCAACATTATACTGTTAGGACGCACTCTAGCGCCTTGATGCTCGCCCCTAGAAGACCCATCATTTAGCCTTAATTTGTCAACTTCTGTTTGTCCGTTAACTTGAAGACCCTTGTATCCGTTGCTAACTGTTGTTTGTGACATCCTTCCAGAAGCCTCTAATGGGCAAGGATCTCAAGCCAAGCGGACAAAGAAGAAGACCAAGGTATTGCCTTTTTACCTATATATAGAGAGGGATGTATGGCTTGTTAATACAGAAGCACAGATACCTTTCAACTGTTGTCTCACATGTGCTGCTTTCAGGCTCAGAAGAGGCAGTCAATAAATGAAACTTCAGAAACAAGTTCTCATAACAAAACAGAGTCTCCTGAAACAAGTGGTTCTGCACATGCACAGATTAATATACCGACTCCACAAGTAGATTCCACACCTGAAAAAGGTAGTGAATTTCATTTAAATGACAATAATGGGACACCCTCTGAAAATCCTGTGATCCAAATAATCAACGAACAACAAAAGGATTTTGAGAAAGACTCCACAGCTAGCATTCCTATAATAGAGACACCAGGAATTGGAGTCAATGAAATGGATGCTGGTAAACCGGAAGCGTCACCAATTCCTACTGATAGGGAAGGTTCCACATCAACTTCAAATGGAGAGCTTGTGAACGAGATTCCTGCAGTTGGTCGGGAAGAACATCCGTCGCCAGTAATTGCCAAAGAAGTTGACATTGTGCATGAAAATAATCAAGTTCAATCAGTTGATGCTGGCCAAGATAACAGATCCAAAGAGGCAGGTGTTCCTCCAACCTCTGACCAGGAGAGATCACAGTCTATAGCTACTGATGTCCCCAGTAACAGAAAAGGTCAGTTGGAAGTTGCTGATGGCAAAGAGGAACCAGTCCTTGAGAGAAGCAAGCAACTTGAGCATAAAGCTGGCAGCTCTCCCATAAAAGTACAGGAACAGGATCAACTTGAGGAGGTAAGTTATTCATTACGGGGAGAACATCTGTGTACTTCATTACTTTTGGATTTGAATCTTGTTACCTTACCATTTAGGCTATTATTGACTAGTTTCTTTAGTTGATGTGCAGGCTCAAGGATTGCTTAAAACGGCTGTTTCCACTGGTCAGTCTAAAGAAGCAAGGCTAGCAAGGGTAAGCTTTACTAATGCATGCATATCTTTCTTTTTTTTTTTACTGATTACGTTGAAAGTCTTCTATTTAGATGCTTTGTTAATCCTTTGCCCACCATGGCTAGGTTTGTGCCGGACTATCATCCCGTCTTCAAGAATACAAATCTGAGAATGCACAGCTAGAGGAGCTTCTTGTGTCAGAGGTGAGACACTTTCCTGTTTCTAGTTCAGGTATTATGTGAACTTAAATACAGGTAAACATGATATACCGCTATTGATATCACATGTACTGCCTTTTTCTGGTAGAGAGAACTGAGCAAGTCATACGAGGCTCGTATAAAGCAGCTACAAAAAGATTTGTCATCATCCAAAAGCGAAGTGACAAGAATAGAGTCAAATATGGTCGAGGCCTTAGCAGCAAAGAATTCTGAAATTGAGGCACTTGTCAGTTCCATGGATGCACTTAAGAAACAGGCTGCTATATCTGAGGGAAATCTGTCTTCCTTGCAGGTTCTTACACTAACCTAATATCATTATTCATGCACAATCTTCCTTCCGCTTAATTCTCTCTCCCCTCCTTGCCATTGCAACTGTCAGTGGCACATAGCAAGAAGAGACTTTAGGAATACTTGGGGCTGGTTCATGTGTGGCACCTTGTCATTTTTTTTTTTTCTTTTGTCCGTCTACCCCCTTGACCTACTCTTTATAGCACCTAATGCAATAATGGATGCTCTAAACTTGAATTTTTGTCTAGTGGATGATTTAATAATTTCTTTTAATCAGGCAAACATGGATGCTATAATGAGAAACCGGGAACTGACTGAGACAAGAATGATGCAGGTTAGATTTTATGATGCTTTTCCTTGCATGTATTTGGATTCATAGTTGTAATGTTATTGATCATTAGATTCTGAAATAGTGAGAATTTATTGTCCAGGCTGTACGGGAGGAGTTGGCTTCTGTAGAACGGAGAGCCGAAGAAGAGCGTGCCGCACACAATGCTACCAAACTGGTTTGCACTTTGCACCCATCATAATCTCTACTTTTTATATTTTTCTCTTTCTATCTGGTTGTTTTCTTGTGCTGATACTGATCACTTTATGGTAAAACAGGCTGCTATGGAAAGGGAAGTAGAATTGGAACATAGAGCCCTTGAGGCATCCACAGCCCTTGCAAGGACTCAGGTGAAGCAGCTTTTTCAAAATTTGACTGATTGTCTCAAGTAGCAGCATTTTCTTTAAAAGAACAGCTTTCTGTTCTTCCTTATCTCTCTGGATATTTAACACTACTAAATTCTTAGGCTTCTTTAACAATTGTGCATACCAGATATTTTCATCTCAAATGTGTCAAGATCTTTTGATTTCTTACAATTTTATAATGTTTCTGTTGGCGAGCTTTATTTGGTGGTTTGTACTTTCCACACACATCACAGAAGCTACTTCTGTGTCTATTCAGGATTTTCTCCCACTTTTCTGTTTTTTATTTCTTTTCTTTTAATGTTTTTTGTGTGTGTGTTTTAAGTTGTTTTAGAATTTTGCGTTTTAGCAACTGAATATTGCATTCTGTATATAGAGAATAGCGGATGAGAGGACAGCAAAGGCATCAGACCTAGAGCAGAAGATGGCATTGCTTGAGGTAGAAGAGACATTTACATTATTTTTACCACAGTTTCTGATTAATTGCAACAACAAAGACTGCCTTAAGCTTCTTATAAAAGTAGTACTATGCGGTATCAGGTTGAGTGTGCCAATTTAAACCAAGAGCTGCAAGATATGGAGGCTCGTGCTCGGCGTGGGCAAAAGAAGCCACCCGAAGAGGCAAATCAAATGATTCAGGTATTCCTCGACTGTTTACATGTGATCCCTAACCAGAGTATAATTATACTCACAGCTGTACTATGATGCAGGTTTGGCAAGAAGAAGTGGAGCGTGCACGCCAAGGTCAGAGGGACGCAGAGGGCAAGCTTTCTACTTTGGAGGTAGGTGTACTTAGTTCTTGCATAAGATTGTTGCTAGTCTCATTTTTATCATTAAGTTCTGAATTTTGCCTCTTTGATCTACTTGTTTTCTAAGTTCTAATACTTGCTGATATTTTGATTAAGGCTGAAGTTCAAAAAATGAGAGTTGAAATGGCTGCCATGAAGAGGGATGCTGAGCATTACTCACGTCAGGTAATCTGGTTCTAGAGTTCAGCTTTTCAAAACCAACCTTTCACATATTTGATGTCATTTCTATTACAGTGGTGTAACCTTCTCTTCAGTTTATGTTAGGTGTCAAGTAGACTTTAGAATGTCCTAAGCCTGTAAAATATAGTTGATGTTTTATTTCCTTTATTCCTAGATCCTTTGGAATTGATCTGGGGAACTCTATCTGTTTTTTTTCTTTTCTTTTCTGAACTATGAATTATGTACTTTAGTCATTATGTTGATTCTTGGTTATATTTGCCATTTTGCAGGAACACATGGAACTAGAGAAACGCTACCGTGAACTAACTGATTTACTGGTAATCGCAAGTCTCAACTCAGAAATATAAAATCTTATATTGCCACTTGCATACCGAGACTTTCTGATGAGAAGTTTATTGACTTTAATCTATATATTATTCAGTACTACAAGCAGACACAATTAGAAACCATGGCAAGTGAAAAAGCTGCTGCAGAGTTCCAATTGGAGAAGGAATTAAATCGTCTCCAGGAAGCACAGGTAGAGGCAGAAAGAAGTAGAGTTTCCCGACGGGCATCAGCATCCTGGGAAGAAGACACTGAAATGAAGGCACTTGAGTATGTTTTTATTTTTCTAACCATTACTTACTTGTAATGCCTTATTCTTAGAGCTGCCCCTACTTTCTTTTTTGATAAAAGAATGGAAGAAGCAAACCTGCCCCTCTTTTACTAGCGCGCAGATCTCTCGTTTAAAAAAAGATTAAGACTGCTTTGCCATCATCATCAAATACTACCTTTCCCTGGATTAGAAATAATGCCTCACACTGGATGGGAATGCCATTTTAGTCGACTTTCTACCCTGGTTTCTACTCCATAACTTTAATTAACAAGGAGCACATGTTGTGTTTAAACTTAGCCCTCATATATCTGGACATCTTAACTTGAGTGCGCTCGTCTTCGATTGAGTTTATTTGTCTGTATCTGTTATGTGGCTTTATCTCCATATAATTGTATAATCTTCAGCAAGTAACTAAAACTAATATCTGCAGGCCTCTTCCCTTGTATCACCGTCATATGGTTGGGGCAACCATGCAGGTAATTAACTTATAAGTCACTGTTTGATTACCCCATTGGTGTGCTCAACTATAAGTTTCTCCTTGTCTGATGCAGTTGCAGAAGGCTGCAAAACTATTAGATTCAGGAGCTGTCAGGGCCACCAAATTTCTCTGGCGGTATCCAACAGCTCGAATTATCTTGCTATTCTACCTGGTAAAACAGTTGAATACTTGTTTGAAGAGTTTAATTATTCAGACGTACTTTGCGGAGTGAATTACCACAAAATAACTTTAATAAGCCATTTGCAGGTATTTGTGCATCTGTTCTTGATGTTTTTGCTGCATCGCCTTCAGGTATGGACATCTCCGCGGTTTGTATGAGAAGCCAATATTTAGCCTACGCAATATATATAATATACATAGCTGTTCTGAATGTGTACCTTTGTGCAGGCACAAGCAGATGATTTTTCTGCTAGAGAGGTTGCAGAGTCTATGGGACTTGCTAACACTAGCTTACCATGAATTGCTCCATTTGAGATTCTGCTGCCACAAAAAAAATCTTCAAAGCTCGACAAAGCATACAATATGTCTTCAGTGATGACCATTTATTATGAGAAGTAATGTGGAGTGAGCTTTTGATCATTGGGTGAAGCCGTGAAGGTATTATATAGTTATATCCTCCATTTTTTTTATCGAGGATGTGCACAGAAAGTGTTGGTGTGTTGTTGCAATTAATCGACAAGGAGCCTGCCTCTTTCATCCTAATAACGATCGAGGCATGGCCTAGTACATCCAAAACTTGAATTTTCATATACATATTTTACGACCGCTGATTCTTTCATTATAGTTGGCCAGGGATTGCATTTGTCATTTGTAAATTGTGAAACTGAAACATGTGTATATTCATCACTACCAGCTACCACAGGTTCAAAACGGTCTCAATTGAATCAGACAGAGAATAACGTTAATGGTGTTATTGGTCTAGTGCTCAATCAGACCAATCAACCGAACTTTAGAAAACCGAAAGTGGCTTATTCACAGCAACTGATTTTCACGGCTTAAATCCGGTGGCCAGTGGAGGCCCCCTTACAACTATATGACCAAATTGGACGTTTCCCAAAACCAAATGTTACAGACCAGCATGTTTATATTTGGGCGCAAAAGGGCAAAACACCCTGATCGATTTTTGAATCGTGTTTTTGCCGCTTATTTCTGGGTCTAATCAGAGGTAAGTACACCAGTCAGATAGTACGCCGGTGATTAGACAAGACGACATCATTCTCACGTGACAAGCACGTGCACCCGTTGTGCAGATCGAACCTTTGGGAAAAGACCAAAAACAAATGGCGTTGCATGCTTCAGAGCTATGAACCTATCAATCAATCAACTCCACTCTACAGTCTACATTGCCGAAGCTTACACAACACGCCGTTTACCATTTATTAATCTCGTCAGCCTTACCAATGTTTAGGGTTTGTTAGTTCTGATTGATTTATGTTCATGGATCGATCCGGGTTCGGTAGTTTTCATCATTTCATGAACCTATATATGATGGTTTCCAGTGTTCTTTACTGTGGGTTTGATATAGTGAGGGAAACTGTATCCGATGGAACAATAATCAAACTAAGAGCTTTGTACAATGTCAAGAATAATGATGATGATTATTGGTGTGTATATGTTGCTAGACTGTTGGGATATAAAGCTTTGATATGCAGTTCATATTAGTTACAAACCTTTATTAGGTAATGGTTACTTTTCAACTTTTTAGAAAGTGAGGTCAGAAATCAATTTAGGAGTCTAAAAAAAAGGTATCAGTCTGCTTTAATAAAAGCTCTCAAAAAAGAAGAAGTCTGCTTTAATAAAATGTTCTGCTTTAAAAAGTCTGCTCAATCAATTTGTTGATAATTTTGCTGCTGTAACAAAAGCCAGGAAAATCTCTTGCTTTATTACTTAGTTGAAAATCCATCTAATAAAGACTCTTAAGTTAAGGACTTTTCTGCTTATTTCACTTTTTGATTATATATTCACATCTTGACAGTTCAATTTATAGGTATTTATGAATATATCATTTTTGTAAATTTTTAGCCATATTAAAAATCGTTAAGACATTCATAAGTGTGATTTACCAATTATGTACTTAAACGGTTCATGTTTGACAGATTTGGTTTGTCTATTAATTTGATCTAGTTTGTTACCTTAACGATCACCGATTTGGCTAAAAATTTATAGGGTTGATCTACACATATAGACCTAAAAACTGAACGGATGAGATGCCAAGATGTAACTATAAACCGAAAAGTCTTTAATTAATCATCAACTTAAAGGTCCTCATTAAAAGGGCTACCTTACTTAGTTTACTTGTTTTTTTGTTCTCGCTTGTAACTGAAAAGAGAAAATGAATAAAAAAGCCTACTTTAATAAAATGTTAAAAGAGAATCTGTTGTGCAGCGCTCTATGGTATACATAGAGTACATATAGAGTACATGAGCTTGAGCACGTACTTTACATGGGATGGGTGGGTGTTCTGTTTTGAGTTTTATTGCCTTAAAAACAGGCTGCATGCTATGCAGATAAGTTTCCAAATGTTGAAGGTGCAAAATGCCGAAAGCACTGGTTGATTGTTTGTCGCCTTGTCACTAAAGTTCTGATTCTGTCTGATACTGTATGCATCTTTAAAGATTCTCATTTGCATGTTGATGTCATCAGACCAAAGAAATTAGAGCTGCTCATCAATGGAGGCTTTGGTATAAAGGCAAATAATTTAGTGTTGTAAAAGGAAGATTAAAGACCTTGGTCTTAGTCTAGTCAAATCAAATCATGAAGAACAGTACACTACTCCACTGTCCTTTTACATCTTTCTTTCCCTATATAATCTCACTGACACACCACTCCCCATCAAACCCCACACCAAACAACCGGAAACCGGCCAAAATTCCGATCAAAAATCAAAACTTTACCGAAATTCCCGGTCAAAAATTGAAACTTTGACATGAAGCGTGTTTTGGATGAGCAGCAAGAGCCGCGTCTACCTCCGTCTGTGGAGTTAAAGCTCCGGCAAATCTGTGAGAGCAAAATGCAACCTTGGCCGGATGATGACGTCATACGGCAGCTGGCGGCTCTGAGTGAGGAGTCGGCAAATGAGACCCTGGAGAGAATCTCAACCAGTAAAAACATCAGAACCCTCGGCGGTTATATCAAGTGGATGATCCGGCAGCAATGTACGGCTGCTTCTTCTCCGTCGCCGTCCAAAACGGTGCGTTCTGCTCATGTTCAAAGCCCTGGTGCTAGTTCAATTGTTCCTCGGAGACTTCAGTTTGGTACTCCAGGTAATGCAGAAGCAAGTTTGATGGTAAAGGTTGAAGCTTTTTTTGGTGCCCTGTAGGTGTTTGATGATATGTCTAAGCTTTTACGTCATTAAAAAAAAAATAGAAGCTTTTTGTGTGTGTGTGTGTGATGATGCAGGTGAGGCGTTTGGTGTTGTAGAGCAACCCGGAAGCTGTAATGGAAGCTGTGTTGCTCATGGACAAGTTGATGAGAGGTTTCGAGGTTTGTTGTGCTTCTTGTGTTCTCTATTTTGATGCATTGCATTGTGGTTATATGTGTGTTTTGTGTGTGATTGTGTTAAGGATTTTGGTGCAGGTGAGGCAGTTAGTGACAGGTCACCTTACTGCTATGGTTCTCCATTGAAAGCAACAGGGAGTTGTTCTTATCAAAGATTGTCTACTCATGCACAAGTTCATGAGAGGTCACAAGGTTTGTCATATTTTGCTTTCTCAAGTTGATTCATTTGGTTGTGGACTACTGGACTTGTTGTCATCACTGTTATATGAGTAATATGACTAGATTTTCGGTGCAGGTGAGGCATTTAATCACCTGCCACCTGTTAGAGGTCAACCACCTTATTCATCGGGTTCTCCGATGAAACTTGCAGGCACTTCTTCTCAAAGACTGTCTGGTCCTGGCCAACTTGATGATGGGTTTCAAGGTTTGTCACTACTTTCACTCTCTCAAGTTGATTCATTTTGTTGGTGGTCAATGCTGTTATATGACTATGTTAAAGCTTTTGGTGCAGGTGAGGCATTTACTGTTCTAGAGCAACCCGGAAACAACAACAATACACAATCACCTTATTCTCCAGTGAAAGTGGCACACACTTATTCTTGTCAAAGCAAGTTTGACGGTAAAGGTCGCAGTTTTTTTTTTTGGATGATGTGTGTGTCTAAGCTTAAAGCGGTGTTGATGATGTGTCTAAGCTTAAAGTGTTTGATGATATGTCTAAGCTTAAAGGTTGAAGCTTTTCCTTGTGTGTGTGATGGTGCAGGTGAAGCGTTTGGTGTTGTAGAGCAACCCGGAAGCTGTAATGGAAGCTCTGTTGCTCATGTACAAGTTGATGAGAGGTTTCGAGGTTTGTCATGCTTTTTGTGTTCTCTATTTTGATGCATTGTGTTGTTGTTATATGTGTGTTTTGTGTGTGATTGTGTTAGGGAATTTGGTGCAGGTGAGGCAGTTAGTCATAGGTCACCTGTTGTTGGAAACTTACCTTACTGCTATGGTTCTCCGTCGAAAGCCGCGGGGAGTTGTTTGTATCAAAGATTGTCTAATCATGCACAAGTTGATGAGAGGTCACAAGGTTTGTCAAAATTTGCTTCTCAAATTGATTCATTTGGTTGTGGACTTGTGGTCACCACCGACTAAATTTTTGGTGCAGGTGAGGGATTTCATCACCTTTCACCTGTTAGTGGTCAATCACCTTATTCATCGGGTTCTCTGATGAAAGCTGCAGGCAGTTCTTCTCAAAGACTGTCTGCTCCTGTACAACTTGATGACCCGTTTCAAGGTTTGTCACTACTTTCACTTTCTCAAGTTGATTCATTTTTGTTGGTGGTCAATCCGTCAGTGGTGTTATATGACTATGTTAAAGCTTTTGGTGAAGGTGAGGCATTTACTGTTCTAGAGCAACCCGGAAGCAACAACAATACACAATCTCCTTATTCTCCAGTGAAAGTGGCACACACTTGTTCTTGTCAAAGCCCATCTGCTTCTGTTGCTCGTGTACAACTTGAGAAGAGGTTTCAGGGTCTGTCGTGCTTCCATTTTTTCAGCTTCATGCATTTGTTGGGGTCAGCGCCTCAGCGGTGTTTTATGATTAAAGGTTTTGGTGCAGGTGGGGTATTTACTGATCAGACACCTGTTCAAGGACTATCAGCATATGCTGGTTCTCCATCAAAAGCCGTCTGCATTTCTCCATATCAGAGACCGTCATCTGATGTTATTCCTGTACAACTTCATCCGAGGTTTCAATGTCCGTCATACTCACTTAATCAGTTTCATGCATTCATTGTGGTCGGTAGTTAGTATGATTATAATGTTATATTAAGTCATTGCTAGCTCAGTTTGAGCATGTGCTGCTGCAGGTGAGGGTATCACTAGGTCCTCAGTTATAGACAAACCTGAAGACCATGGAGAAGCACACTTGGCAGCTCTGGGAGAACTTGAATATAGAAGACAATTTCTCATATTGAGTTACGCTGGAGGGTGAGGAATAATTTCCCCTTTGTGCTTTACTTTGCTTATTTGGAAGCTAGTCTTGGCTTGAAATGTTTACCTGCTTTTGGGTGGTCATTTTGTTATTATTTCTCAGAATGAAGTTGAGGGATCTTATAGTGGCAGAGGCCATTAGGCATTGGAAAGATTTGCCAATGGTAATGTTTGAGAGCACAGTTTGGGAACATCTAGGTCGAAAATGCATCAGCACTGAAGACCGTCGATTGGTAAAATTCATTATCTAATGACTGTACGTTATTGATTATCGTAATCTGTATACAACTCTCATGAAAAAATATTGAAATTTTAGGTATAGTCATTGGCTGTGACCTTGCATAAAACTGATCATTTGGGCCCTTGCCTGAATAATTTTTATTTTAGCATTTAGTTTTCAAATGCAAATCTAATTGATTAGTTTAACTTTCCTCAGTTACTTCAGAGGTCCAAATGTTAATTGTTAACTTCAAATTCACCCCATAATTGTTAGCTTCTTTCTCTTTCCATTTTAAAGAATCATTGTTCAGTTCTTTAATAAAAGCACAAGCCTACCTTTCGTATCCATAACTGCCTGATGTCCCTGTTATATATTTGATGTATTGTAGTATTTTGATTGGGATTCTGGAAGCACACATGTCTATCATTGTTATGTCAACGTGGATGGGAGTTACAGATTCAAGGTTTGAACATTTACCTCTCTGTTTTAAGTTTGATGCTCGTATTTACATGTTTTCAAATGCATACACAAGAGGGGCAGAACTTGATACCTTATTAAGAGAAGCAGTAATGTAGATTGTATATCATGATATGTGGTTTCAGTAACACCGCTTGCAGAGGTTTTATATAAGTGATGTGTTTTCTTGACTTTGGATCCAGGGCCCATATCTATATAAGATAAGAAGGACGCTCCTACAGAAAGAATTAGGAGATGATAATGTTCTAATGGTGAAGTTTGCTAAAGAAGAGGTGCAGAGAGGTCAAAGTGGTGCTTGCCACAATTATCCTACGTATATGAAGGTTGCAAGAGAAGGGATTCTTGTTGGTTTGAGGCGATATCGTTTCTTTGGTAAGCTTTTAATGCCTTCAGATGGTGAATTTGAACTTTGAGTTTTTGAGATGTTTTACTTCCCAAACCATTTTTCAGATATTCTATTCTGTATTATTTTTATCTATTATTTTCATAATATATTGAGGTCCTTCACACACATTTCTTTAGTTGAAATTCTGAGTATTTTGTTATCACGGTTAGGTCTTTGGAATCTCTGGTTCATAGCTTGGGCATAGGTTGTGGGGTTTTGGCTAAACCGTAAGCACTAAAGTCATTACACCATAAACTAGGCATACCTGATAGGAAAAGGAGCATAAATGTATTAATTAGGCTAATGTCAGCAAATTAAAAAGATTGCTCCCTATTTTCAAAGAACTGAATCGATTCAACATTTTGTTATTAAAGGTTGTAATGGAGGACTTAACCCATACTTTCCCATGAAACAATGTTTGATATGACACATGTTTGAGTATAGAGAACTGATTGTTAGATCAGAATAGTTTATTCTTTCCATATGATTGTGTGTATGTGGTCCTTAATAGTAATCAGCCATAATATCAATCTTAAGGGTTATAAGGATTTTCTCTTCATTCTTCTATAGCTTCATTCTTCATATACTGACTTTTTCAACATGTATATCAATCCCTGAACATTTTGCGTTCTTAGTCTTGAACTTTTGAGAATCCTAGCAGCATTGATTAATATCTTTCTGCACTCATATAATTATGAAACAGTGTTCAAAGATGGTGGTAATGAGGAAAAAAAGAAAAACCCAACCTCATCACCTGTGAAATGTTACTTTGTTCGAGTGGCCTCTGATGCAGCCATAGACAAAGGTGTCTATTATAGATTATCTCATATGACGATGTATGAAGCCAGATGTCTTTTCATGCATGCACATACTCTGGCTAGTATCGATAACTACATGGCTAGGTATGTAAAGAATTATATAGAAGGAAACAATGATAGACATTTCAAGTTGCTACATAGAAGTTATTTTCCTTTATGATCCTAAAGAATTATCCTTATTGGGGATCCAGGTTTTCACTCATTTTGTCCAAGACAATGAGCTTAAAAGCAGATTGGTCACTTGTCAAGGTTGAGATAATCGATGAAGAATACTGTCTTGTATGGTCCTTAACTGTATTTTTTTTGTGAACTTTTTTACCTTAGCCTTTTTCTGTTCATTTTTCAGTTTTAATTTATTCTTAATCTTTTTTCTATTCTTGTGAACTGCAGGATGAATCTGGTAATTGTATCTATAGAGATGAAAAACCTCTTATACATACAGATGGAACTGGATTCATATCTGAGGATTTGGCTTTACTTTGTCCAAAGATAGAAGCCAAAGGACAGTGGATAAGCGATGAACACATGAAGGTTTGCAATTCTAAGTGTTATTTAGTTTTTATTTTTGTTATAACTAACTAATAACTATATTTTTGAGAATCATAGTTAAATTATCTTCAAAATTAGTGCATCTGACATATCAAGATAGATCTTTTATTTTTTTATTTTTTTGATGAGTGCTTGCAGAACATTTGCTTTTGAGTTTATAGGATCTATTGGATATTAGTCGGTTAATACTGCCATATTTGGTTCTGAACACTGTATGTTAAAAATATGAAAATGGGACAGGAAAAGATGGGTTGCTATAATACTTCTTTAATATTGCTTCGTGGGACCAGATGTTATTGATATTAAATATGTATTCTAATAAAAATCAAGCAGAAATGTGGATTAGGCTTTCATATTACTGTATGGATATGCTGTCACAGCCAATAACTTAATATGCAAGTGAAATACATATGATGTGCAATCATGCACCGTACGTAAAACTTTTTCCTTTCTGCAACTAAAGATTGTCTTCCCTGCTTCATAGTTTCCTGGAATTGACTTGGGTTTTTTTTTTTTTTTTTTTTTGTTTTGGTTTTCTTTCTCTCTTCTCTCTGTCTATGTGGTTGAGTCCAATCTGAATATAATGCTTGTAGCTTCATCTTGTCTATTTATCTTCTGTGTTGTGCTGATCCAAAGATGCAAATGTCTTCTACTGTTGTCTCTACATGGCTTATCTAATGATTTATGATTTAGGGACTTCCTGATCCTGATGAACTTGATGATACGGGAAAGAACCGGGCAGGTCTTAGAACTGAAGAGCCGGTATGCAAATCAGTATTGATGTCGTTCTCTTTTCCAGTTTCCCAGACTGTTGAGCTTCACGAGTTCATTTATTGGCTTGCAGTATATTCTCATATCCTTTTTTCTTTTGTTTTCACTCTTCTTTTGCAGCCTTTGCTCATACAGTGCCGACTTTTTCACAATGGCAGTGCTTCTAAAGGAACGCTCCTTGTCAATAAGAAGGTATGGAACCCATCATTTTATTTTGAAATGACTTTACCTGGTGGAGCTAACGCTCCACTGTTTCTCCTGTTTATATATATTTTATTTTATAATAGTTTATTTAGATTATAATTTCATTGCTAAAGTTAATTAAAGTTTCACTATCTATCAGATTAGGCTCGATAACAATGCAAAAATTTGAGGAATAGTTCTTAGCTCCAACTGCTAATCGCTTCTTCAATCTCTTCTTTTAGCACTAATTGTACACCATTTCAATTTTTTGTATCAAAATTTGCAGCTTCAACCAAACAGAATCCAGATTCGACCATCAATGCTTAAAGTTAAGACAGATCCAGTGATTTCCAATAATCAAACACTGAACTCTTTGGAAATAGTTGGCACAAGGTATATCAGGATTTATACTTATCTTCGCATAACAGATTTCGATGCAGTTATGATATAGTTGGTCATTAGCATATGTTGGATACATTAATTTACTTACAGGTTTCACTTCTTTAACAATGAAGTGTTCACAACCTTATATTTTTTGTTTTTCAGTACTCCTCCTAGGAATACTCATTTGTCAAGGATACTAATTGCACTTCTAGTGCATGGAGGGGTGCCAGAGGAATTTTTCATGCAGATACTCAACAAGGCTTTGGAAGATTCTCATGGTGTTTTCTGCAAGAAACGTGCAGCACTTAAAGGTGCCTTATAGTACTTGGAGACATTACCTCCTTTTATTGCCCTTTATTTTGATTTTTTGGGGTCAAATTAACAGCCAATTTCTTGATTCGGTATCTATTCCCAGTTAAACATTCTAGCGATTTCCTATTCTTCCTTTTCCAATTAATTTTATTTTATTTCTTTCCATCATTTTTTCCACAGTTGCTGAGAAGTATGGTGAGATGGATGACAATTTCTTGGGAAGATTAATGATCTCATTTGGGATACCTCTAGAAGAGTCATACTTGCGGTATCGTCTGTCAGTCCTCATGAAAGAGGAAAACAACAGTCTCAGGAAAGGGAGACTTTATATTCCTGATTCGTATAATTTGATGGGGACAGCTGATCCAACAGGGACTTTAAAAGAAGATGAAGTCTGCGTTATCCTGTATGTATCATTCTCTGTCTCCCTCCCCTGTGTGTGTGTGTCTTTTTCTTTTTCTTTTTATCTTAACGATAATGGTTTCTTGAGTTACATGTTGTATGATCGAAGAAATAAACTATTTTGGTTATATTGTGTTTTTGATTTATTGGTTATTATAGATTCGTTTTCATGATCTGTGTGGAGTTTGGTGTCAACAAACATTTTTCTTATACTGTGAAGGGCTCTGTTTTGGTTTAATGATGTAGGAAGGATGGACAACTGTCTGGGAAGGTACTAGTTTACAGGTATCCAGGTTTACACATTGGGGATATTCATGTTCTAAAGGCCACCTATGTAAAGGAGATAGAATATATTGTTGGAAATGCCAAATACGGTATATTCTTCTCTTGCAAAGGTCCACGTTCCATTGCTGATGAAATGGGTGGTGGAGATTTTGATGGTGATCTCTACTGGGTCTCAAGAAACCCTCAGGTTGGCATTAACATAAAGCGTAGTTGGGTTCCTTTAAATCTCAACATGGACTAGATACTCAAGAAATGCTTAGCCAATATATGAATTTGCATGTTTTGTTCTTCATACCTCATATCTCCATATGTTTTCTTTCCTGCATATATATATATATATATATATATGTTCTTATGCTTGGAAAGTTAGAACGTATTTGAAAGTTTGGGTCATTGGAAATACCCATACTATTATCTGAATCTTTATTGACATTAATTTGAGTGGCCTGCATAGTTTTTTTTGGCCAAGGAGTGGCCAGCATAGCTTCTATGTGGTTTTCATACTGTTTTCTATATTCTTTTCCTAGGTCATGATGTGGTATGACACTGAAAAGAACAAAGTTCTCATTATTATTAATTGATGTTATCCCATTCTTTATTTTTATTTAACACATACTATTGGTATAACTTCAGCTATTGGAGTGGTACAAACCAAGTGAACCTTGGATTGAAGCTTCAATATCAACTAAAAAAAATCCCAGTAGGTGTCCATCTGACCATTCGCCTGAAGATCTAGAGGATGTTCTGTTCAGGTCATTCCTGACAACTAGGTTTGAACCAAGGTATGCATTCATAATAATTTAGGTTGTATAATCTTCACATTCTAGTTTTCCTTAGGTTCCTACCACATAGAGGCTTATTATTCTCTGAATATTTTCTTACTTTTAGTCTATATAAATATAAAACGTTGTGATATTGCTTTGAGTAAGATGTGATAAAGCATTGTTCATATTGGAAAAGAGAAACTTCAAACAATGATTTTCTTTTCAGCTCTAAACGCCAGTGACGGCTGCTGCTTTAAATTGTTTTTTCTAAAACCATCAATCAGGAAGAAAAAAAATTGCGATTACAACTTATACATATCAAATTGAGGGTGTGCATTGTGTTTGTGTATTAGAGTGTGGATCTCTCTCTCTCATGTTATTGTGCTGAGTCTCTGGCTAGTGGCTATAGTTCACCTGTTTCTTCTTGTAGTGAATTTGTTTTACAAATGTGAATCCATTATGAGTCTTATGATTTACTGCACTAAACGCTTTCTGCTGTTTCAGTTTTGCTATGAGTGAGGCTGCTGATAACTGGCTGGCTTGGATGGATCACTTCTTGACTCTAGGAGATAGTAACATTCATGAAAAGAATAATGTGAAGGAAAAGATACTGCAGCTGGTTGACTTGTACTACACAGCACTAGATGCTGCAAAGAAAGGCGTAAAGGTCAGCTATCTTTAAGTTCAAAAATTGTAGATATGTGGAAATGGAAATTTATATCTGGGTTTTAATTATCTATAGTGTTCAATGTCCTTTTGAGTGATTTGGCTGTGAGTTAAAACTAGGTTTACCTTCTGCGTATCAGGTTGACGTCCCAAAAGAATTGAAGGTCTCATGTTTCCCCCATTACATGGGGAAGAACAGGTCTTACCCTTCAACTTCCATTTTGGGATCAATTTATAACAGGGTGGATGAGCATCAAACAGAGGACCGTTCTCTCAAAGGTGATACCCATGTTTTAATAATAGTTGAAATGATTGTCAAAGTTCTTGTGCGTTAAAAGAGGCAGAGTTTTAACATGCTGATCTTCCTCCATATCCAGAAGTCGAGAAACTTCCTGCTTTTGATGAAAATGAAGTCCCTGATGCCTGCTTGGACAAATGGGCGGAACTACATAGACAGTATAGGAAGGAGATGGCCTCAGCTTTGGACGACGATGATAAACAAAGCAAAAATCAGTCTGCCGATGTGGTCATAAGGAAATATAGAAAGGTAAAGCTTTAAGATTTCTACATTGGATGCTTCTTGATTATGAAAAATTGTAGTTTGCTTCTGTCTTGCCAACTGCCTTTCCTTCATGTGTAGATTCTATACGAGGCAAATGACTTTGAGGAGAGTAGAAGGCCGATTGAGGAGATATATAACGAGGCACATGCTATATATCATGTGTGTTATGACCATGCGAAGAGGGTAGGCAATGTGAAGGTGTGTTCCTTTGCGTGGAGAGTCGCAGGTAAAGCTCTTTGCCAGCTTCACGCTAGGAACAACAACGAAAGGTTTTGTACAATAGTATCCTCTGTTTTGATGGAGATTTTGTAACTAGTGCTGTCATTTCCTTCATTACGTCGAGTAATGTGGTATATGGTGCAACATATGTTGTATATATGTAAAGGTCTTCGCTGGCTTCCGCATTCATGGTGATTAACTCCTAAGAAAAAGGACTAAACTGAATTACAATCCATACAAAACGCACACTAACAGCTACACTTAACCGGCCACCAACACTTGGGTATGTTCCATAATTTATCATCTGAGAAGCTTCGTTTGGGTCTGGACATGCTCGTTTGCTTGAGTCCGAACTTGAGCAGAAGCTCGAGGTCCTTTGTTTGATCATCTAAACAAAAGCATGACTTCATAGTTTTGTTTGAGCAGTGCAAAATGACTTGCTTCAAAAACATGAGTCAACTGTTTTTCCTCAATCTGAGTCAAGATTCCATCTGCATTTCCATTTTCAGCTTAAAAGATTTGACCTCCTTTTTGACGTCATCACCATGTTCCAAAATAGTATATCCTCCACAGTGGACCAGTTTGAACTTCTATACTGTGTCGTTTAATCAAAAAAGAAAATACTAAAATCAAAAGCTTCCCGAGCACACAACACCAATGGAAGTTCCTTCTTCGGAACCGTGAACTATGTCTCGAAAACGCTGCAAACATACAAACGTTGCATGCGGGAAACTGAAGTAGCCACCACTATACTTTTGGGTTTTGAACTGAACTCTCTCAAACCAAACAGAAGAAGCACACTCAACCTCCAACCAAACTGAAGAGGCAGAACAGCCATGTTCGGCGTGACGCCGCTACCCAACTCCGTCCAAGAAGCACTGAACCGGCTATGCGAAGTCAAGAAACAGCCTCAACCCGACGAAGGCGTCAGAAGAAAGCTGTCACTCTTGAGCAAGCAAGACGCTCTCTACGTTCTGGAACAAATCCACAACGACAGAGCTCCCATCAAAAACACCCTCGGTGCATTCATTGTCTTCATGATCGGGAAACTAGAGAATGCTTCGTCTTCGTCGTCTTCTTCTCCGAGATCAGTTAAGACTGCTTCTTCCTATCAAATCTCACCCTCTGCTTCTTCCTCCTCTCAAGGTTTGCATTCTTTACTTGGTTTTTGCTTCCCTTTTGATGCTTTACATTTTTCAAGTTTGAACTGAAAATTCAAATTTTGAGTTTGACCCTTGTGTTTCTCCTGTTTTAGAGCACCATCAAGATTATGATCGAGAGCCGCTCTATTCTTCAGCTTCATATCAGAGCTATTCTTGTCCTTCTGTTACTGATGCACCATTTTATTCAAGTTTTCAGTCTCAGGGTTAGACTTCTAATCTAGTTGATACTTTTAGTGATTAGCCGAAATTTATGATGAAATTGAAGCAGATTAGTGAGTTTTGTGTGTTTGTGTGGTGCAGGTGAGACTTCCAATCCATTGCCGGCGACATTGTGCAATGGAAAATCACTGTGTTCCTCCCCTTCTCCCTATGAAATCCTGTCTGCTCCTTCTGATGCTTATAGACAATTCTGTGAGAGGTTCCAAGGTCAGACTTGAACTACTTTGTTTGATGTTAGATAATGTTCAATGTTGATCATGAACCCATTTCTGTCAAAGGTTACGATAGCTTTCTGTGATGTTTCCTTATCAAATCCTATCTGCTCCTTTTAGTATTTCGGTTCAAAGTTATGAAATTTCCATATATGTGAGCCTGATTCCTTTGCCTATTCTTGTACAGGTGTCCACATTTCTCCTTTTCAAACCCCATCTGCCTCTCCTGTCACTCCTGTACAACTTTATAAGAGTTTTCAAGGTCAGAGTTTCGGTACTTTCTTGTTTGCTTTGCATTATGATCGATGGTGGTTTATGTTACCTTAAACCAATTATTTTTGTGTGAGTCTGAGAGTGTGTTAATGCAGGTGAGACTGTCGCTCACTCCCCAGTTCTATACCATCCTGCAGACCATGGACAGGCACACTTAGAAGCTCTGGGAGAGCTCGAATTCAGAAAACAATTTCTGATATTAAGTTATGCTGGAGGGTATGACAAAATTTATCTCTTATTGTTCTTTTTCTGTTTATTTTTTGTTTTGTAGCTCATCTTGATCAAAATGTATTCTTGCTGTCTTGACTTATTTATCAGAATAAAGTTAAAAGATGTAATAGACGCGGAGGATATTAGGAATTGGAAAAATTTGCCAATGGTGAAGTTCGAGACCACGGTTTGGCATGTCTTGGGTGACGAAAATGTTGGCAAGGCTGACCGACTATTGGTGATTATCACTGTCTCAATCTTGCTCCAATCTTAATTTGCATCCGACTGATAATTCCAGCTACAGCTTAGACATTTAAGATTCAAAATCTATGAAGTAGTTCTAAACTTTACCAGACTTACTCTTAAGATTCATTTTTTATCATCTACAGTAGAAGCATAAACTGACTCTGTGTCCATTATCTGCTTGATGTCCCTTTTATGGTTTTCTTGCATTGTAGAATGTTGATTGGGATTCCGGACGCACACATTTCTATGAATGCCATGTTACCAGAGATGGGAGTTACACATTCAAGGTTTGACATCTACCCATCATAGTATAAGCTTAATCATACACAAACTTGTGTTTACTTGCTTGCATATGCATACAGACAAGGAGCACAGTTTGATGTATTATTTAGAGAAGCAGTAATGTGGGTATTTCTACCTATCGTGAAACATGGTATCAGCAAGACTATGCATATACTGAAAGAATTGGGCTTGAGTATTCTGGATAGATCTTGTTACAAGTTTGAAATCTATTCATTAGAAGTAATTAGAAAACTTTAACTTTTGGATTTAACATGAGTGGTTTTTATTTTATTTTATTTTTTTATGCACATTAAATGAGTTGAATAGTGGCAACATGGGATCTACCTGCTGCATGTCTAAAGTTTCAACACTTTCCTTCCTCTCTGTTTTCAAGGGGAAAGATCATTGTTCTGGATAGTTAGCTGGAAGCTAAAAATTTGTATATCTTGTTTTTCTCTTAAACTTCTCAGTTTACACCAAAGACATGCATTTATTTCCTTTCTATTGTGTTCATGTTGCTATTGCTATTGCTGACTGCTAAGTTGCAAACGTTGTATAAGAAATCCATTGTCATTCCATTTGACGCTTGTCCAGGGCCCCTATATAAAGCATGAACGAAGAACTCTCTTACAGAAACTATCTGGAGATGACAACGTTTTGATTGTGAAGTTTGACGGAGAAGGAACTAAGATAGGTTCCAGTAATTTTTATGATAACGACTATTGTACGTATATGAAGCTTGAAAGAGAAGGGATTTTTGTTGGTTTGCGGCGATATCGTTTCTTTGGTACACTTTCAGAGCCTTCACATGTTGAATTTTAATTCAGTTTGTTTTAACTACCCTATCATTTCTTTTGGTCCATAATTGCAACAAAGAATCAGCCAAAATTAACTATCCCATGGTTTTTGAGGACTTTTTTGTTCTCTTCATTCTTCTCCTATCCGAAAAAGACACATTCAGATTTACATTTGCATACTGATTGTCTTGTTTTTCCAACTGGAGAATCTAACTTTTTGAGGATTACATGATCTTGAATGCTGTGCATAGTGCATACTTGTTGATATGCTTAATTTTTCGTAAACGGATTTTAATGCTTTTATACCATTTTTGCTATTTTGAGGTTTTAACCTACTTTTTGATCCTTGAACATGTTGTTCACTTTTTAGTGTTGTGTTGTTATGAATCATAGCAAGTCGATGATTGTTTTTTTTCTGTCTATCTTAAATGCTTATGAATCAGGTTATAAAGATGGCGGTAAAGTAGATAAAATCAGAACCCCCTCATCATCACCTGTGAAATGTTATTTTGTCCTTGTGAGCTCTGATGCAGCAATAGACAGGGATGTAGATTATTGGTTATCTAACAGAACTATTCATGAAGGAAGACGTCTAATCATGCATATTGATACTCTGCCAAGTGTGGACAAAGTCATGGCTAGGTATCTACTTTAATAGCACCAAAATTTCTCTCCAGCTTCTGTATTAAGTCTTGTTACCTATGGTTTTCTGAAGTTTGGTGGGGAATCAGGTTGCCTCTCATTTTTTCTAAGACAACGAGCTTGGAATTGGATTGGTCAGTCGTGAAGGTTGAAATAATTGATGACATCTACTGTCTCGTATGGTCCTTGAACCGTCTCATATGGTCCTTGGTTGTTTTTTCCATCGGAAATGCAATTTGCTCTTATTCTTGTGAAATGCAGGATGATTCTGGTAACCGTGTTTATAACAGAGATGGAAAAGCTCTTATACACACAGATGGAACTGGATTCATATCTGAGGATTTGGCGTTGCTTTGTCCAAGGATTGCCAAAAGAAAGTTCACGAGTGAGGAACACATGGAGGTTGCCATTCTAATTTAAAGTTTACGTTTACTATTTAAAGCATGGAGATAAATGACAAATAAATTCTACTATGATCATAGTTGTACTATCCTAATATGAGTGGCATTTGACTTGTCAAGATAGATGTTTCAAAATGCCTTGTTCTGAGAAGCTAAATCTTCAGTTATGTGAATAGTCTTTGAGTTTATAAGGTTTTCGCAATATACTGTAATGCCTTTTTCTTTTTCTTTAAAAAAAAAAAAAACAACAGCGTTTTAACAATTTGAGAATGGGTACAGCAAAATAGTATGCTGTTACACAATTAGAAACTTTTTATGCAAGGCTAATATGTAAAATCATCTTTTGTGCCTTCCGCAAGTATGAGTTTTCTCTTTTGCTCCAAAGTTCCCCAGAACTGGACTGGTTTTATTTACTTCTCTCTCTCTCTGCTATATGTGTCGGTGGTTGAGCTAATCTGAATTTGTGACTTACGACCCCTGTTTCTTTTCTTTTTTCCTGATCCAAAAGCAGTTCTTATCTTCTGCTTTTCATAATTTAAAGATGTAAACTTATCTTTTGATTTATGATTTAGGGACTTCTGGATCCTGATGAACTTGAGATTGAAATGACAAAATCAGATTTTCGAACTCAAGAAGCGGTTTGTGTTTGTGTTATTGCAATTGCAATTTTCATTTTGAGACTGTTGACCTTCATGAATTCATTTGTGAGACAAATATATTTTCACTTCCTTTTGCTTTTGTTTTCATCATCTTGTAGCCATTGCTCATACAGTGCCGCCTATTTCACGAAGGCACTGCTGCTAAAGGAACTTTTACTGTCAATAAGCTGGTATGAAATTAATCATTTTCTCATGGAATGACATTATCTTATAAGTTACTTCTCATTGACGCCATCATGGTTTTATGATTTCTCATCACAACAGATGTCCTATATCCTCCACAGTGATTGTTGTACTTTAGTGAATACAGTATTCCTTAGTCTGTTTGTCTCTGTGTGAGTGAGTATGAGAGGGGTGAAAGAGGGAGCTGTTAAAAAGAAAACTACACGGAGACAATAATTGAATAAAACCTAACAGGTTCATTCTGGCTTCATTGCTGAAGTAAATTGACCTAAGACAGCCTAGCATATTCATGCTAAATAGCAGTGCATATATTGGGAAACGGTCCTTCATTCTGGTTTCTAGTCCTTTCCTTATTCTCAAACTCATCTGCATTGTTAAATTGTTTTCTTCTGAATCATTTTGCAGCTTCCCCCGAAAACACTGCAGATTCGTCCGTCAATGATTAAAGTTGAGAAGGACCCTAAGTTTTCAGATACTAACACCATCAATTCTCTGGAAATAGTATGCACAAGGTACATCCGACATCTCACACTTTCACTTGCATAGGTTTCATTCCTTTTGTTTCCTGCAATTGACATGAACTTCTCCTGTTTCTTCTGTATCACGTTTAGTATATATTGGATACATTCTCTAAATCACATATTTCACGTGTTGAATCTTGAAATGCTTTCAGGGCTAAAATTAACAAAATAATTAATATTATCGTCGATAGCTTACTGTAATAGAATAAGTAGAGTTACTTTTGCTCATAATTTTGCCACAAGCATGGTGGTGTTCTGTAACTTAATTTATTCCATATGAAGTATACTCAAAGTTTTGACAAAATTTTCCTTTTCTTGACCTTGATGGTGACTTTAGTAATACGAATTAGTCATGAATAAGAACGTTATACATGCAGTCCGGTTGCATTTTTGCTGTTGTTTATCAGATAAGGTATAAGTTTCTTTAAATTTTATGTTTTTCATCTTCCAGTGCTCCTCCTATGAAAGCTTATTTGTCAAGGACTATAATTGCACTTCTAGTGTATGGAGGGGTACCAAAAGACCTTTTTATGAAGATACTTGAGAATGCTGTAGAAGATGCCCATCATGTAATCAGCAAAACACGTGCAGCACTCAAAGGTGGTTGATCTGATACTAGTTTAAAGTTAGAGTTGATACATTTTCTTCAATTTTTTCTCTCCTTTTGAATAGTTAATATATTTAAATATCAAATTGGCTGTCAATTTCTTGTTTTGGTTCAGTAACATTCTAGCAATTTCACATTTATTATATATTCTTTTTTTTGTGTGTTTGGATACTTTGTGCTTACAGTTGCTGAGAAGTATGGTGGGATTGATGACTTCTTGGTGGAAACAATGATCAGACTTGGTATTCCTATAGAAGAATCATATCTGCAATATCGTCTGTCATGCCTACTGCGTCTGCAGGAAGGCACTGGTCTCAGAAAAGGGAGACTTCCTATCCCTGACACTTTTATGTTGATGGGGACAGCAGATCCGACAGGGACTCTGGAAAGAGATGAAGTCTGTGTTATCCTGTATTTATACTTTAGCTTGGTTGGAGACTCCTATTTCAACTTCTGTTGTGTTTTCGCGACCCCTGTTAGATGAATCCATTACATAATTGATATTTGCTGCCCTATAGATAGATTAGATTGTGATATTCCTTTTGTTGCACTTCGCATTTGTCTTTTTGCATTTGATTGGATTTGCCATTAGCTATAAAATTTCTTAAATTACCTGTAGTGTGATGGGAGAAATAAATTGATTCAGTTATCTTTCACTGAGACCTAGTGCTTTGCAATGTTTCCCGCTTAAATTTTCACCAAGCAATTTTGGAAAATGTACAGACCTAATACTTGATCTATGTTGCAAGCGTGAGAGTGAAATGCATTGTCTGTGTGAAATGTATGAAATTATGGACACATCAAGTATCATATCCTTGGTTCGTAGGAGGTCATTAGTTTGAAACCCCCAATCCTCAGTGTTAAGATTATATTTCTTTGAAAGGTTTCTGGTCTCTCTCTCTCTCTCTCTCTCTCTCTCTCTCTTCCTGATTCTCAACTTGGAACATGGACAGGGAATGTGTTACCTTATCATAAATTATTCTGTAACAACTTTTGCTTATTCATCTCTAATCGTAAAGTTTTTGTTAGATTCTTGCTTTGTGGAACTATTTATTTTATATTCTTTGTATTGCTCTCTTTCTTTGCATATCAAAGTTTCTTTTATTACATTTTTGCTGTCTCGATTTGCATGTTATTTTTCCTTTTCTATATGGAGTCGTGTCAGCAAATAAAGTTCCCTTATACTTCCACAACCTCTTTTTGCCTACTGAAATATGTAGCAAGGACGGACAACTGTCGGGGACCGTACTAGTGTACCGGCATCCTGGTCAACACTTTGGGGATATCAAAGTTTTGAAGGCTACCTACGTGAAGGAGTTGGAATCTGTTGTGGGAGATGCCAGATATGCTATATTCTTCTCTTGCAAGGGACCACGTAATGTTGCTGATGAAATTGCTGGTGGAGATTTTGATGGTGATCTCTATTGGGTCTCTAGAAACCCTCAGGTTGGCATTAACCTCCGCATTGTTAGTTATCACTATTTTGGATGTTCAACTTGTATAGACTTTAGAAATACTTGGACAATTTATGCATGAGATTTACAGTAATATACTGTTACTAACTTACTATCAATTTCATGTTAATAAAATAAGGAAAATAATGATGGCACCCATACTCTTGTCTAAATCTTTATAGACATTAATTTGAGTGGTTTAGCTTTAAATGATTTCATATCTTGTCTATTTT
Organism: Fragaria vesca subsp. vesca; assembly: GCF_000184155.1. Taxonomy (NCBI): domain Eukaryota; kingdom Viridiplantae; phylum Streptophyta; class Magnoliopsida; order Rosales; family Rosaceae; genus Fragaria; species Fragaria vesca. The sequence goes on from NC_020491.1 coordinate 4,927,416, forward strand.
CTTTCACTGGTAGCACACCAGAAATGACAGTTCTCATTATATCAGTATATGTATCATAACTATTGGAATTATTTCAGCTATTAAAATGGTACAAACCAAGTGAACCTTGGAACGAAGGAGAAGTAGCAACTCAAAAGGTTGACAGTAAAAGACCAACTGAGCTTTCTGATGAAGAACTTCAAGCTGAAATGTTTAGATTGTTCTTGAAAAATCGGTTTCAACCATGGTACGCTATTTACAATTATTGGGTTATATTGCTCTGGTTCTATTTAGTTTCTTAAAGTCTTGTTGCTTTTATTGCATAATCTTTCAGTACCTTACAGTCTAAGAGATCGAGTAAACATGCAGTTTAATTGAAACAAAAGTATAAAAGCTGGTGACCATTAATCAAGTGTTGAACATCGATTTAACAGGTTTGCTGGTGTAATTACTATGCATATATACCAGACTTAGAAAAGTTTGTTCGGAACTTACATAAATGAAGTGAAAGTCCTCCACCTTTGTCTGGTAGAGGATATATGGTGGATCTCTGTCTTTTTGCTGTTGATAGTTTGATACTGACTACTGAGAGTACAAATTATCATTCTCTTGCTATACTTCAGGATTAATGTGAACTGTTCAGTCATGTGTTATTCTAGTATCAATTTGTCTTACAGATATAAATTCATTGTGTCTTATGATTCTGCTGCACAACATTTCTGCTGTTTCAGTTTTGCTACGGGCGAGGCAGCTAATAACTGGATTGCTTTGATGGACAAGTTCTTGACTTTGGGAGATAGTCAGGAGAAGAAGGACATAATGAACAAGATACTGCGGTTGGTTGATATATACTATATAGCTCTAGATGCCGCAAAGAAAGGTGTAAAGGTAAATTCAAGCATTAGAAAGGGAAATGAACAGTAGTTTTTTAATACTTGAAGAATGCTTTGCATGATCCTTGATCTTTTTGCTTTTTAGCTTCTATACAAGTGATTAATGTGTCTTAAGATTAAGTTTTGCCTTTCATCTACAGGTTGAAGTTCCCAAAGATTTGAAGGTGCCACGTTTTCCTCACTACATGGACAAGCTAAAGGAAGAAAAAACTGAGACTTCATCTTCCATTTTGGGAGAAATTTATGATGGAGTTGGTAAATGTCAAGCAAAACTAGCTTTTCTCACAGGTAATAAAAGTATAGCTTTACTGTAGCTTGTCATCAAATTATAACTTTAGATAAAAAATGATTTATTTCAACTTTTAACATGCTGATTTTCCTCTGTATCCTTGTTCAGAAATCAAGAAACTTCCTATTTTCGACATTAATCAAGTCCCCGAACACTGCTTGAACAACTGGAGGAAACTTTACGAACAGTACAGGGGTGAGATGAGCTCGGCCATGAAAAACGCTAATAAAGATCAGGCTGCTAGTAGCGTCATAGGATATTATAAAGAGGTGATCATTGCAACATTGTTTCTGGGTCTAGTAATATTTCATGTTCTATGTTTTTGCCGACTCCTTTTCATTTGTAGAAGCTGTATGATGCTGCTGACTTTGAGCACAGTTCAAAGCCGATTGATGCAATACTGGACGAGGCGCACGCAATATATCATGTGTGCTATGACTATGCTATCAATAAAAGAGATGTGCAAAGATGTTCCTTTGCATGGAAAGTAGCTGGTAAAGCTTTGTGCGAGCTTCACGCCAAGAAGACGGGTGAGAAGTGGTTAAGCATTGCTCCTTCTGTTTTACAACAGCTCTTGTAATGAAAAGGTTTTCAGGGTCTTACCCTATGTCGTTATGAAAGACATTGTATAGAGGAATGTTGTAGATGTACTGTAGTATCTGTATGTAATAATGTATATATGTCAATGAAAAGCTACCGTCTGTATCTTTGGTCAAAATGAAAACGATCCCTACATGAACATCTTCATGAGAAAATGACTTGAAATAAAATGTAGAGAAAATTCCAAACCCCAAGTAAACCATCCGTGTCTCACACATATTCCATGACTTTCCTGTCATGAAACACATATTCCATGACTCGTCCAATGACGCTTCTTTGGGTCTGATTGTCTGGCTGTGCTTATAATAATCCTTATATGCTCTTTCCCCAAAAACTAGGACACCCAAACAAAAGCTTGTTAGCCTTTCTTCATCTTTGGGTCACTTCTTGGACGAAAGCTCAGGATACTTTGCTCCCAGCCAAAAACGTTGAGATGTTCATAGTTATCTTCCTAATATTGAATCATTTTTTGTTCTGATAATATTATGGATTATTGCATAAATATCTAAATTATGTAATGCATATTGTAGAAACTGAATTTCGTTGATAAAATGGTTTTACATTCTCTGCATATATACAGAGCTTACTATTGACATTCTATGAAACTAGCTACAATTATGCACAACAATAAATATAAACATAAACTAATGATTCTCCAATCAATTAGGAAGATCACGATTGATTGAAATCATGTTTAATTTATGCAGAAGATATGGACACATTAATACCCCCCGGCAAACTGAGCGGCCGTGGACGAACAAGTTCGAGACACAAAGCATTATGGCGGTGCTTGTGGAGAGGTTTTGTGAGAAGGAAGGAAAAACACAGCCACAGGTATGAATCTTAAGGCTAAGCTGATACCATGTAGAAACTGAATTTCATTGATAAAATGGTTTTACATTCTCTGCATATATACAGATCTTACTATTGACATTCTAGGAAACTAGCTACAATTATGCACAACAGTAAATATAAACATAAACTGGTGATTCTCTAATCAATTAGGAAGATCACGATTGATTGGAATCATGTTTAATTTATGCAGAAGATATGGACACGTTAATACATATGATTCTCCTTGCATGATTAACCGACAGCACTGTGCATTATCATCTGGTTATCCAAAACACCAATTAGTATACGACTCTTAGCCAACAAGAGACAAAAACCATGTCCTCTGTTAATCTGTCTTGGTCTTACTTTTATTTTCATTATCTAATAATTTCATTCAAACAGCTTCGTGGACCGTTTAGATTAACTCATTATGTATTTTTTTGAAAAAAGGGCCGCTACGGCTGCCTTTAAGTCTTGATTAATGAAATTGTCGAATACAAGAGGAAACATCGAGCCTAAACCCTTGATTACAAAGACTTAAAATAATATCAAAAATCTATACAAACATGTACTCAACAAGGCACCAACTAGCAAAAAGTACTACTCTAATAGCGACTTTATTTGTTTTCACATAGCAGTGACATACTAGAAGGGCTACTATGGCCGTCTTTAAGCCTTGATTAATAAAATTGTCGCATACAAGGGGAGACATCGAGCCTAAACCCTTGATTACAAAGACTTAAAATAATATCAAAAATCTATACAAATATCTACTCAACAAGACACCAACTAACAAAAAGTACTACTCTAATAACGACTCTATTTGCTTTCACATAACAGTGACATACTAGAAAAGACAGTAAATATGTAACATGTTTACACATCTTAATATCTAATAAATCAGCTTTTCAATTATATTGCTGCCGAAAAATAGATCACACTTAACTCATTATGTATCTAAAATGCTACATATCACAAAAATCTCAAACATTACAAAAAAATAATGCTGCCCAGTGCCCACTATAAGATGGATCATGATATTGGTGACCACCTCCACTAGATACATAATACAAAAAGAAAGTTTCTTTAAACATACCTTTAAAAAATCAAATTTTCTTCTCCTTACTCTTCTCTCCTGGATTATTGAAGAAAGAAGAACAAGAAGGAAAATGACTTCCCCTTTCTATCTTCACCTGTACTTGCCACCTTCCCATTTGACTTTAAATACTAATATGACAATACAAAACAGAAGTCTTTGTGTTTGAGGTGGCTGTGCATGTTATAACCCTAACAGGTGTCATCGAGTTTTTCGATTATAAAACAGAGCAAAACAGAGCTGCTCTGCTTCATCTGTAAGTCTGTAACTGATAGCTTTGAACTCAAACCATAGAAAGAGCAACTTGACTCTAGTGAGAATGGATAGCACACTTAAGGAGATGAGGGATGGTGTTTCTGCACTTGACCTGGACTCCAAATCCGCCGTCGGTGGCGGCGTTGAGGACATCTACGGTGAGGATGCTGCCACTGAGGACCAACTTGTCACCCCCTGGACTTACTCTGTCGCCAGGTGAGAGATCACTAGTTCTTGATCAGTCGATCATGGTTTGTTTTCATTTTATATTTGGTTTTAATCTAAAACCATCTGATTGTTGCTCTGATTGATCATTCATGGAGATTCAGTAAAACATGTTCTGGGATCAAACCCACATGGAATGACTAACCTCAAGTAGTTAGTACTATGATGCAAGTAGTTCTAGTAGGGGATTCTGATTCTTCCCTTTTGGTATCTGAATTTTGATGTTTTGTACCTTCTTTCTATTTTTGGAAATATGCAACTTTGTTGTGGATCATGTAGAATTGTACAGAAAAGTACTTTCTGTGATATCAGTGATTGAGTCCTTGTTTTGTTTCTGGGATTTTGAAGTGGGTATTCTTTGCTGAGAGATCCTCAATACAACAAAGGGCTTGCATTTACTGAGAAAGAGAGGGATGCTCATTACTTGCGTGGTCTTCTTCCTCCGGCAACTTCCAGTCAAGAACTTCAGGTTCTATTACTATTCCTGATTAAGCTTTCTGGGTAGTTAAGCACGGCATGTTAGCTTGTATTACATTGATATCTCATTTCCTGATTTTAAATTTTTTTGGGGTTTTGCATTGATAACATTGTTTGAAGTTTAGGTGAATGTTGACATCTTGTTGGTTCTCTTTCTTTTCCCAAATTAACCAGGAAAAGAAGCTGATGCACAATCTCAGACAATACCAAGTGCCGCTGCAAAAGTATATGGCACTGACCGAACTCCAGGTAGTGATTCTTTTACAAGTATCTTCGGACTTTCTAATGTGTTCAAAGTGCCAACTTTGCTCTACGCTTAAACAAGGGTGCAGATGATCATTCTCTTTGTTTTGGTTAACAGGAGAGGAATGAGAGGCTGTTCTACAAACTTCTCATTGACAATGTCGAGGAATTGCTCCCGATTGTATATACTCCAACTGTTGGTGAGGCTTGCCAGAAATATGGAAGCATCTTCAGACGCCCTCAGGGTCTTTACATAAGTCTGAAAGAGAAGTATGAGTATATGTGTACTTTATACCTGTGATTTTTCAATTTTCACAAAATAAAGTTCTGATCACATGAAAATCTTTCAACTTGCAGAGGTAGAATTCTCGAGGTATTGAAGAACTGGCCTGAAAGGACTATTCAAGTTATTGTTGTAACTGATGGTGAGCGTATTTTGGGACTTGGTGACCTTGGTTGTCAGGTAAGGTGTTCGGAATCATTTCCATTAAAGTATAAGCATATTTTTTTGGTCAAATGACTGTGAGATGGAAAGTTTCTTGCCCTCACATGGCATTGGTGGACTTGTTTCAGGGGATGGGAATTCCTGTGGGGAAATTGGCTTTGTATACAGCTCTTGGAGGAGTTCGTCCCTCAACAGTAAGCCTTTTCCTATGTTCTAATTAGCATATGTCCTTTTTTTACACAATAGACTTGTGTCAAAAACATGAGTCTGCTGTTATCTGTAAGTTGTGACCAAAATTTCCTTGCACTTTCTTCTGCAGTGTTTGCCTATTACCATTGATGTGGGGACAAATAATGAACAATTGCTGAAGGATGAATTCTACATTGGGCTCAGGCAAAAGAGAGCAACTGGAAAGGTTTTGTAGCTTATTGATCACGTTAGGTGCATAATCTACGCATCATATTGTTTATCCTAATCATGATGTGAGAGTTTAACATCAATTGCAGGAGTATGCTGAGCTTTTACATGAGTTCATGGGCGCTGTGAAGCAGAACTATGGTGAAAAAGTTCTTGTACAGGTATATACTCGTGTGTGTGTGTGTATTTAGATAAATGGTGGTCTAAAGGGCTGCTGTAAGTTCAGTTCCTCTTTTGTTGAGCATTATATTGTAAATACAGCAGATATTATTTATATGTACCGGCTGCATTTACACTACAATTCTCAAGAAAAGAGGAATTGAACTTATAGCAGCCCTTTAGGCCACCATTTATCTCAATAGTTTTATGTTACATCACATAGTGACATGATTTCTGGAGTATGGATTTGTACATTTAGTTCTGATGTTGCCTATGCCTTGAACTGATATGTGCAGTTTGAAGATTTTGCTAACCACAATGCCTTTGAGCTGCTGGCAAAATATGGAACTACTCATCTCGTCTTCAATGATGACATACAGGTAAAACAAGTATAATTAGAATGGAGCTATTTACAGCTTGTACAATTAAGAATTTCACTCATGAACTATTGTTTCTGTTTCAGGGTACGGCTGCTGTAGTTCTTGCTGGAGTTGTGGCGGCACTAAAGTTGATCAGTGGTACGCTGTCTGAGCACAAATTTTTGTTCCTTGGTGCTGGGGAAGTAAGACTCTTTTCATCAATTTCTCTCTTCACTATCGCATATGATGGCTTTTCATGTTAACTAGTTAGAACTAGGCAACTGCAACTGTGGAATATAGTTCTCATCCTACTCTTTTTGCTTCATGATTATAGGCTGGGACAGGTATAGCAGAGCTAATAGCTCTTGAGATCTCAAAAAAGGTAAAAAGCTTTATACAAACTGAGATGTAAAGACTTCTCATAATTGATCAATGATCTTCATTTATTCAGTATTGTTTGTTTCTTGTAGACAAAGATTCCAGTGGAAGAGACGCGCAAAAAGATCTGGCTTGTTGATTCAAAGGTGTGGTAACTGTTCAATCAAGATTCTGATTTCCACTCTCTCTTTCTAAATTTGTTCCCATCACACTACACAGTGCTCATGAATAATCTTTCAGGGACTAATTGTTAGCTCACGTAAAGAATCTCTTCAACATTTTAAGAAGCCTTGGGCTCATGAACATGAACCTGTTAAGGATCTCATTGATGCTGTCAAGGTAGGAACCTTGATATTGTATATGTTTCTTCTTCTTTTTTGATTTGAAGACTATTGTTATAATTCTTGTTTTCTGTTTGTTGGCCATACCCATCAGGCAATCAAACCAACAGTTCTTATTGGATCGTCTGGTGTTGGAAGAACATTCACGAAAGAAGTGATCGAGGCACTAGCTTCCTTCAATGAGGTGCTCCTATCCTTCCTTCTTTGCCCCAATTCCAGCCTATCTACAATTCTGCACAATTTTGTGTGTGCCTGTTTTATTGACATTTAGATACAAATGATGCAGAAACCTCTCATTTTGGCTCTTTCTAATCCAACATCACAGTCAGAATGTACAGCTGAAGAAGCTTATACTTGGACTAAGGTATAACATTCACTTGGTCCAGGATTTACTGAACAAGGAGTTCCAATTAGTGAACAAAACTAACTTCTTCTTTTTTTCATGTTTATTGTCCTACTTTCATTTTTTAGGGTCGTGCAATTTTTGCTAGTGGAAGTCCTTTTGATCCTGTTGAATATAATGGCAAAGTTTATGTTCCTGGCCAGGTAAATTACACACGTCATCTTGTATTATAATGACTGAGTTTGTAAACATGGATTGATTTCTGTTTTCTACTTTACTTGTTGATTCAGTCCAACAATGCTTACATTTTCCCCGGACTTGGCCTTGGTTTGGTCATCTCTGGAGCAATCCGTGTGCATGATGATATGCTTCTAGCAGCCTGTAAGTAGACAGCATACATTGAATGATGAAATGATGAAATCTTTCATGAAAGCTTTAGAATAAGATGCTGACTTCCATATTTTTCGTTAATCCCAACTTTTTGGTGCATCTCCTATCAACAGCCGAGGCCTTGGCGGGTCAAGTTACAAAGGAGAATATCGATAATGGACTTATCTATCCACCATTCTCTAAAATCAGAAAGATTTCTGCCGCAATAGCTGCTAATGTAGCTGCCAAGGCATATGAACTTGGTGAGTTTTACTTATCTTCTGTAGATATTGACAGAAAAACTAGTGTCATTCTTCATTTCCATCTTATATTTGCTTTTGTAGGTGTTGCTACACGACTCCCTCGTCCAGAAAATCTTGTCAAGCATGCTGAGAGTTGCATGTATAGTCCTCTCTACAGAAGCTACCGGTAAACAGTCTGCCATCCCAAAAGCTTATTATCGAGCTTTGCTTAAAATGTCTCTTCCTAGTGATGCTGTGCTATATCACTTGGTGAAGATGGTGCGTGTAAAATTAGTGAAAGACTGCTTGTAATCAATTTCTTCCTATATGAAATAAAGCTTGGGTTGATGGATCTGATGGACCGGTTTTATTTGATGAATTTTGTAATTTGGGTTTGTTTGTCACGTCTTCGATTCTATTTCAACCCAGATGTTTGCTCATCATACGCCATCATAAACCAATTCAGATTAGAGTCTGCACTGTGCAACAACTGATTTCAATTTTAATAAAACTGTTTCCTGAAGCACACTGCTGTAGAAATGGTGAGATACCAATCCGGCCAGAACAGCATATGAATTTACAGAGGATCTTTGTGCTACAAATCTCCAACAAGAGTGACTCCGTTTAACTTGTTCCTTAATCTGAGATTCATAAAAAGGTTCTTGAACCACTCTCATGAAGCAAAGGTGGTAGGTGTGTGTAGTCCTGGTCTTCTCTTAATCTCATCTCTCATTCTTCATCAATCATTAACATCTTCCATATCCGAGAAGAATTATTGTAAAGAGAAAGTGATAAAAGAGGAGATGCCAGTAATGCCACTAACATCATCGTTAATTTATTCACCGAAAGAGCTGAAAGGGTCACTATTGTACTCATAGGAATCTCCTTTTCATATAGTATACATGAAAAGACTGCAACAGCTCATCCCCTTTATTGTTTCCTGAAGTTGCAAAACATCTTGCAATCTTTGAATGGAAGGATATGAAAGCAGAACACTTTATGAATTTACAGAGGGTCGGAAAGGCATCTCGAACCCTGATTAGCACATTGTCAAGTACTATGCTAGCTATCTAAGAAAAGAGATTCATCTTGAATTGCAGACGAGTGGCATACTTATTTCTTAATTTCTTCGTATTTAGTCAGATCGGTATGAGTATCACTATAGCGCTGGCTCAGGTAAGTGCGACATAAGATTGGAGGAAACCTGGCAAAGTAGAAAAACGCAGATCACAGTTTAGGCAACTGTTTTCAGTTGCTGAAGTAATTGTAACCATGCAAGAATTTACAAACTCACTTGGGAGGATTATTTTCTGATTTGCACGTAGGCAGGCACTCCACAAGACAATCATGACTAGGTTCTACGAAGTATGCAATCTGCCAAATAAAAGAAGACAGATCAGATATATAAATTCCATTCAAGTTGAAAATAGTCAATACTATGAAACACATTTCAAAACATAAAGTCAAGTAATAGAGCCAATGCAGAATTCAGAAACAGATAAAACATAGACATTGCCGGCAACCTCAGGAAAATGATTCTGAAAGTTAATACAGTCAAAGTGTAAGAAATGGAGACAAAAGAAGAAGACATACGGAATATCTCTCTTGACCGTTCCCAACAACTCTATGCAATGTGGACCTGAAAACAGGAACAAGTGTCACAGAACAGTTGAACACATGAATTCCAAAAGGATGATGCAATATGAGCCAAACGGATTGCACAGCGGCTGAAATTGTAAGCATTCGTTTTCAATGAGCAGAAAAATACACTTTGGACGTACTTGAATATGCAGTTGCTCCAGCGTTCTAGCATGTCGCCAAGATTCACTATAAATGCTCTGCAAATAAAAAGAGAGAGAAAGAAAAACAATGTTACCCCTATGAATCCAAGTGGTGTTTTTGCATTATCCATCACTTTCGCTCTATTATACACAGAAGATTTACAATATATCACCACCAGAAGCTCAATTAAGAAATTTCAAAAGTGGTTTTATAAATCTTCAGTCTGGTTAAATAACTAACCCTTTAACCGGCGGTACGTATTCCCATAACTGAGGTTTGGCATCCTTATCCCTGCATATCTGCAATGAAATATAGATATTGAAATAACAAATTCAACGATACAAAGTTATCAGTTATGCCGGTCTTTAACAGAAGTATAGCTAAATCTCAGAACAGCCTTCTTACTTGGAGGCCTAAGACATCATCGGTTGCCAAGAGGGTAACGAGACCGAAGTCAGAATGAGCTCCCGCTCCGAAAATTCCATTTGATGGATCAGATATTTTTCCTATATATAAGAAGAAAAGAACAACAGTTTCTCAGATAACTTAATTGGAAGATGCTTCATAAGGTTCAAAAGGTTTTAACCGAGATTAGACCTTCATAGTGTAGTAATCGCAACGTCGCAATAGCCTCACCAAGCATTTCTTGCTTATCAAAGAAATGAACATCTAGATCAAGAGCAAGGGCTATGAGCCTAGAAACTGCTTTAGCCACCTCTCTGAGACAATGTACACAAAACAGCTCATAACTCTACTTTTGAACCCGGCATATATCAATCATTCTAGAAAGCAGCAATCTAAATGAAATACTTAAACCAATGAGCTTAGCAAGTCTCAAACAAAGTTGTAAAGTCGGCTTGCAGACATATAACTGAATCAGACTTCTCATAAAAGTAACGCCTCAAAACTTCTTAAACCGGAGAAACATTGTATCACAAGCTTGTCTACATTTATATACAAATCTTATCCACCCTATCAAGCATATGTCTAGTAAAGAATGTACAACTTACAAGGCTTCTCTATGAAATTCTTCCATGGTCTCCCTCCACCCAGGTAAGATATCTACCAGGACAACAAAAGGAGATCAATAACATACTTCTACATGCTCAAAGACCCAAACCACAAACCGAGTCGAAATAAACGAATCGGCACATTGCCTGCATTTCCAACTCTACTAGGTGATTACCTGGTGCAGGCCAAACATTAGGACCATAAAATGGCTTTTCCGCTTTTGGGTCATCTTCAGCTACCTCAACTCCTATGTAATACCCCTCCTTGTAATCTCCTACTAATCAAGAACCATTTTTCTTTTATCAAAACAAGAACAAAGACCCTAAAAAAAACACAAACTAGTTAGAGTAAAAACCAACCATGAACTTGGTTTTCATGGTCCAGATGCTCATCAAGAACAGGAGTATAACCCCTGTGCTTCTTGTTCCTCAAAAGCTTCATCTTTTCACTCAACGGTAAACTGAACATCCTCCTGCTCTGTGAAAACACCTCGTCCATGAATTTCTCACTTATCCCATGATTTACCACGTAGAAGAAACCGCAATCCAAACAGGCCTAGAAACCCATGATTAGATTAACTCGTGTAACCAACTCTCGTTACAACACAAACACAATGAAACATGAACAAGTTTGGAAACTTCATGATGAAACCTGTTTGAGAAGAGAGACGGATTGGTGAGTGTCCGTGCTTGAGAGATCAATATAATTGAGAGCCGAGACTGTTATGGCTCCAGCACCGTTGTTGATTCCGTTTTCCATTTTTGGAGATGAATTGAGCTACCGGGAAGAGTTGGTGGTTGTTTTTTTTCTGTGAAGATTTTGATGGTGGAGGGGAGTATATATAGCTTTCACTTTTTTTTTAGGGGATACTCAGAAAGGAGGAGCAAATATGCCACCATCTTCCTAGGTTCATCTGGTGGATGGTTATTCAGATGGGTCACTTGGCCCGGTTATCTCTCATTCATTGTTATGGGTCTCTTGGCCCACTTTAGATTCTCTAAAGGAATCCCATTTTATTTACGGCACTAGCTTCATATGTCAGGTTTTCTCCGGATGATGTTATTCACACATCTTATTTTATTATCTAAAATTTGTTCTTCGTTGGTCAGAGAAACCATCTGCGATTTTCTCATGATGATCCTTATTCTCACAGGTTGGTATTTTTCTTATTGAAAATCATCCGCTTAATTTCAGCCTTTTCAAGCTTAGTTTATGTCAAGAGATTATGTCAAAACATTTCCTTTCTCTAAACACCAAGAACAGATTGTGACTGACTAAGTTCCAATCAACGTACGTTGGCAGGAGTAGAACATGAATACGATGGTTCCACACCTAAATTTTTACGAACTAGAACTCAACACATGTTGTGGTTAATTATAAAAAGACAGGAATTATAAAGAGCTAAAATTTACATAAGTCATGAATACGATGAACGGTCTCAAATAACATGGAGCATATATATATTGTCATTTCAGGAGATCAAGCCCAGGTGAACTCCTTACATACAGGAATGAAACAGAAACAGAAACAGTCAGAACTTATCAAATCAGAGAAGTGGCAATTGTATGTTGAAAGGGTGAAGGTAATTAGTCATCAACTGTGTTGCTAGATGATTGCGTCGCACTGCAGCGGCAGAGAGGGCAAGAATCGGACCTGGACAGCCACTTTGCTAGACAGTTTTGGTGGTAGACATGACCACAGGGGGGTTGCTTAGGAGTACTTGTTGTAGTACCACCTTGTAAACCTTCAAGACAAATTGAACAAACATCATCATCTGTGATCGCCGTAGCCGTTGGCATCTTCTCTACCACACCAGTTGCATTGCGCCACCGGCCCTCCAGTGTTTGATGGGCAAGGAGTACCCCATCGTTAAAGGGTTGTAATAGGGATCGGTGTTGAGCTATCAATTCATCTATCCTACTTCTTAAATGATTAAAGTATTCAACTAAATCAACTTGGTCACTCGACGACATTGTTTTTAGCTTGTCCTTAATTTACTTCAAGAGAAGATATGTGTATCTAACTATATATATAGACATATGTAAAAAAAACTCTAAAGAGGAAATCCTTCTCCGAGTAGGGCAAAAAATGTATATCTCTAGTCCTACCAGAACAAGGAAATGGTAATGAAAATCCTGGTGGAAATTGATAAGAAAAATAGTACTTTTTGATTTGTATGTTAATAATCTAAACAAGAGCAAACACTTATTTTCAAAACTTAGAATCTCCTTTTAGATTGTCTAGCTCTTACATTTTCATTTTTTCTTTCATACGTATTGCTCTCACGTAATAATTGGCACTAAATTCATATGTTAGTTAGGTTTTCGTGAGTCACAAAGTAGTTCATGATAGGTTGATGCAATTCACACATCTTATTTTACGATTCACACGACTCGTTTACTTTTCTATTACTATAATTCTATTTTATTTACAAATTATTCATTTGAATTTACTTCATGATTGTCTCTCATCATACATTCATAACAAAATAGGGTGTGTGAACAACGCACCCCTCTTCATGATATTCATGGATTAGTAGAGACATTGCCACACAAAATAAAGTAAATGCTATCTCCTTGATAAGAATATAGTAATGCTAGGTGAACCATCTTTTTGTGAACCACCTAAAATCTACCTAGCTCGAGATATTTTCTTCATGATATCACATGTTAGATGAAAATTCAATGATGAAGAATAAAACAACTCAAATTAAAATAATTATACGATTTGCGATTTACAAAAAGAGAAGTCAAGTTGGTAAAATAACCACAGCAGTTAAAAATAAACTAACGAAGAACGCATTTCGTTAATACACACATGTAAACACGCAAGTCGTATAATTATTTCATATAACAGGTAGTGATAATACACAACAGTGATAATATAAAACCCTCAATGTGTAAATTTTATATATGCGTGTTAATTTCACATCAGCCACATCTAGAATATAAAAGGTATAACACATATGAAATTAACACGCATATATATGACACTAGACCACTAGTGATAATGGAATGACTCTAGATGGTCACAAATATTTCAGAATGTTATTGAAGTTCCTGATCGAGCTACCACGGTTAACTCATTATGTAAACATAGAAACTAAACATCAATTGTTCTTATTATACGGCGGCAGAGAGGGCACGATTCGGACCTGGAGAGCCACGTTGCTAAACAAACTTGGTGGTAGACATGGCCGCAGGGGGGTTGCTTAGGAGTTGTGGTACCACTACTACAACCTTGGAAACCTTCCGAGCAAATCGAACAAACATCAGCATCAGCATTCACCATAGCGTTTGTCATCTTCTCCACCACACTAGTTGCATCAACAATGTTGCTGTTGTTGCTGTTGTGCAACCAGTCCTCCGGAGTTTCATGAGCAAGGAGTACATCATCCAAAGATTCGATTTCGGCTCCTGCTCGATCTATATTACGTTGTAGAGTCTCCATCTGACGCCTTATTGACCTCAAGGTTCTCAACTCACGGTCTATAGCTTCAAGTTCACTCAGTATGTTATCAAGTATCTCACTCAAGTGACTCAACGACATGGTTTCAAGCTATAGCTTCTCTTTACTTCTTTCGAGAGAGAATTTACTTATGTGTGCGTGAATGTGTCTATATATTGACTTATATACTTGATACCTTGATTCGAAGTGTATAAATATGCATGTATAATCCGACTGTAAAAACGATTCCCAAGTAGTACTGTAATCTAACAATCCTAATACCATTTGGAATTGTATGGGTACAGGGATAGGAGGACCCAACTAAATCCATCATGTCTCGCCACAACATGATCGAGATCAATCTGCATGCATCTATTTTCAGTTCCTAATTTAAGCAATCTTCGATCGCATTGTTTATTTTATTTTATTTTTTTGAAGCTAAAAGACTGAATATAATTAAAGAACCGCCCCTCATACAACAACCACCAAATAAATCAAAATTTACTGATCGCATTGTTTAGTTGTTCCTAGATGATTTTACATCGGCAATTAGGGCATGTTGATTTGGACCTGGAGAGCCACTCTGCTATGCAATTTTGATGGTAAACATGGCCACATAAGACTTGCTAATTAGCTCTCGTAAAACTTCAAAACAAATTGAACATTCATCATTATCGGCATCGCCGTCGGCATCTTGGCCGCCAAACTCTTTCCATCTCTACTGTTGTTAACAACGTTACTGTCTCGGCGCCACCATTGATTCTGTCGGGCACGAAGCTCATCCTGCTCGTAGCTTATGTTTGCTTCAATGTTGGTGATGATTTGACTCGTAATTGTCTCGTGGATATTGAGTACAGTTTTGTGGATTCTTGTTGGGGCCTGACTAGCTAGTGAAACTACCGTCGTTATTGTTGATGATGCTGCGCTGCACCGTACCGTATGTGAGGAGCACAGCCTCACATTGACGGAGCAGACTCTCGTGGTCGCGGCGGAGAGCCTCATGACGATTACGGAGCAAACTCTCACTGGATTAATAAAACTCTCCATAAACTTTTGCAACATTTATGGGATTAATGAAACTAAGGATGAAACAGATATGCAAACTCGAATAAATTGAGGAATAAATACCTAACAAATTACTTTTTTCTAATGATTTTACATCTGCAGTTAGGGCAAGAATCGGATCTGGCGATCCACTTTGATATGCAATCCCGGTGGTAGACATGGCTACATTGTGTTTGCTTACCACTACTACCTTGAAAACCTTCGATACAAACGGTACGAACATCATCAACTGGATGGTTTTTAGCCTCTGGCATCTGCTCTACCAAACACATTGCACTAAGGTCGTTTATAGTCTCACGAATAGTGTGCAATTTCTCAATGGCACTACTCAGCTCAGTCTCAAAGGTCTTCATGGCAGTTCGGCGTCGTCTCGATCGTGCTGCTCCAGGGTTGTTAAGTAGGAAATCAGAAAGCTGCTGCATGTCGTGCTGCAGTGCTAAACTTTCGTGAGGTATGTCTACTCGATGGGTGGTTTCTTGACTCGACGTTGACGACATTGTTCCTCTCCTTGACTTCATGCTCTTGGCCGAGCACGAAAGAGAAAGGTTCCTTAGTCCTTACTTTTAAAACGGGGTCATTTTAATCCTATCAGGAAAAGGAAATCCAGGTGCGATTAGGATTTGGAAGATGGCCCAGACCTAATATTTTTACTGAAATTGTTGGTACGTAGATATATTTTTTCTGAAGGAAAAGCTAGTAGAAATCAAGAAATTTGAAGAAAATGAACTTTCTATTGTCGTGTTCGATGGAGATGCATGTTCTGCTTGTTATGAAATAGACATTCAACATATGGACCAACTAGCTAATTGGTTGTCAAAATCAAAACTTATTGTCTAGTCATTCACATTAACTCTATCTTACAACTTTGCCTAAAAGGATAATACTGATGATCTAATCCATGATGAAGCGTAGTTTGAATTCTGAAGATAATAATGAAAGATATTTACGCAACCCACAAGTTGATACTAATCAAAGACATATTTACTTTGATTTCAGCCATATTATAAAAGGTTAATATATACTTCATATTTTAATAAGTTGACCTAAAATATGTCCCTTGGGAAAATCTGTGGGTTTCTACAACACCGTTGGCTACTTCTTCCCCGCATGCATGTTTAAAGCATATGAAATCGAAGTAGACATATGACATTGCAGCTATTTAGCTAGCACAAACAAACATTTCAAAACGAAATTGGTTACTTATTCTAGCATATATATACCTGCAATATATTTCTTGCAAGAAAAGTAATGTTTTGTAGGATATATAGGTTTTGTGAATTGAAATGTGCACTTGGAGGAAGAGTGTGCACATCTTCTGCATAGCCTTGAATCCAAATCGACACTCTGACTTATGAAAATTATTAAACAGTTGCTGTCTATCACACTCTAAAAATTATCTAGCTTTAACTAATTTTTGGTGAATGTTTCCTTCTTCGTTGAACATTTTCGGTGAATGTTGTTATCACCCATATGGCCATATACGTGGGCTAATTAAGATGATGTATATATGAGTATAGTATTTGAAACTTTGAATAATGCAGTAGGCCGGGGACCTGGAGATTTTGATCAGCTAGCAAATCAAGGATGGAGGCCAACCTGGGGAACAAATCTGACTTTGATTTTATCTATTAACTTTCTATAATTTAGATCTCGCTAGGTTAGAACCGGCACCATGCACGCACAATTGCACATTTGCACAGCATGAATGTGATCGATGTTTAATAATTGTGGATTAGAAGTGAGCCACTACCTTATAGCTACGAGTGGCATGAGCCACCGCTTGCCTCCTAATACTAACAGATAATACTAATTAATTTACTCGCTGCTAATCAGATGTGACATCCATAAACTTGATATTATTAACTAAAGACAAAGCTGACCTAGAAAATTCCAATGCAACAGTAGTCGTACAATAGTACTCATTGCCCGATATACATTATAAAACAGAATTATTGCATTATTAATCAATGAAAAAATGGTTGTATGAATGAAAGAAGCTAGCCTGAAGCTAGCAAGGATTGAGTAGAAGCGAGTATGATTCATATAATTAAGAATATATAGATCCTCAATATGATTACGATCTACGTACACAGAGCTCAATATTTTAGGGCAACAATTCTCGATCGGATTAGGGTTAACAGTTACTGATGAGGATGGAAGACGGTGGAGCGGCAGAGAGGGCAAGAGTTCGAGTGTGAAAGCCACTTTGCTATGCAAGTTTCGTGATAGACATGGCCACAAGGGACTTGCTTACCTCGACCACCTCCTCCTTCTTCTTCTGCTCGAAACCCTTCGACACAGACCGAGCAAATGACACCTTCCGCTGCAGCAACCGTCGGCAAGTCCGCCACCGAAGCATCACCAGCACTATCACTTTCCGGCGACGTTATTGAACTAGTCCGGTATCCGTCTTCATTCCCCGGCAGCGTCAGCGCGTCGTCTAGATCAAAGCACAGATCGATCCCGTACGCGTCTGATAGAAATGTGTTTCTGGATAAACTAGCCATGGGAGAGAGTTGTATGTTTGTTAAGAGCTATAGAAAGAGAGGGAGAGAGAGCTTGGAAGTTTAATGTTTGATACAGTAGAGAAATCTAAGGCAGAGGCCAGTTTATATACACACAAGAATGAGAGCTGTAAAGGGTCTTTACGTATAGATGAGATCAAATTGGGGAGGTTCTGTTTAAAGGAGAAGGCAGCCGCGCGTGAATGTCAACAAGTTTAAAAAAAGAAAATTGGTGGAATTTAAAAGTAGTCAAAGGTCAAATGCATAGTGCTTTCACACTTTTAACTTTTTGATAGAATTCACATGCTATAAAATTAGAGACCGAGTCACATTGGGCTGGCTCGATGAACTGGCCCATTAACTATTCTGATCTTGATCAGCTGGGTCGATTTTGGGCCTCTTCACTGTGTCCATTAAAAGTTGGTTTGCTTGAATTAATTAATTGGCTTCAGCCCAATACCAATATGGACCTACTAAACTGGCCCGAGTTAGTAAAAGAAAAACAATAAAAAGATTGTAAGTTTAAATGTCCTGAATCTAAACTCGACATAAAATTTTATCCGAGCAAGTATCACTACTTCAACTCTTTTCTGAGTTTTTGTAGTTGCACAACATGAGAAGTAAGAAGACTAGAAACTTTGAGAAAATCGTAATGTGTGACTTGTATCGGTGAAACCCATAAACATATAACAAGAAAGTTCAAGAATTATCGAATAAAATTTATTTGACAAGTAAGTCAACTAATAAGAACACCGTTGTAACCTCTTATTCAGCATATAGTTAGTCTTTAGTGGCTATAATTGCATGTATTCAAATGTCATATGTATATCAGTTACAAATGTAGGGGAAACTTTATTGCATTTAAAGTATATCAAAGTGATACTTTCACGCGTTAAATAGTCTATATGGAAATGTGTTCATGAAATCATAATCTCTGACTTCTCCTAACCAATGTTACTAGGCCAAATGTGACTTATGGATATTGAAAGTGCCTCATGATGTACCGTCATTTTGGGTAAAAAAACTATAAGCTAAGTGCTTTAGAAAAGGAGGCTACCAAATGAAGATTGACAACCACTCCCCTTATAATTGATTTAACCACTTTTAACACGTAAAGAGCCTAAAACGTGGCACGGCATAATGAATGCAAATAATCATATCAACGCTAAGCCAGCTTTACCAAACAGCTTCATTTAAAAACATACATAATCAAACAAAATCGAAAAAAAAAAAAAACATAGAATCTACTCATATAGTAATGCTGGTAAGTATATTACATATTTTATCCATCACTTGATGTCATACGTGAAACTATTATGAACTACGTTGTCTTATATTATTGGTTAATATCTGATAACTTAATAAATTGTTACACGATTCAAGTCATTTTAATCAGACAAAATGTCATTATATAAACCAAAACTAAAAATTAGAGAAAAATGTGAGTTACTAGCGTGACATTAGCGTGAGTTACTAACAAGTATGTGTGTAGTTGTGTACTCATCAACACAAAATGTCAAGATGTAAGTAAGAAACACGAATCGACGAAATGTTACGACACGACTACTTTAACAGTAGATGTGTCACCCTACTAGCTAACATATTTTTCGTACAAGGGTGAAATTCTACCTAATGCCAGCTTGCCACCTAGCTTCATGGAGTTCCATCGCTCGGGCCCACCGTAATGCGTACATTAGATTCCTCCCCGATAGCGCGTTCTTAATCCCCTCCGTCGCGCTTCACCAAAGTATCGTAAACTCCCCAACTCCTCATCTGCCACGTACACGTTTTCACAGCCGATGCGTAACAAAATGCGGGTGCAGGGAAAGCGTGCGCTACACACGCCAGCAGAGGAGAAAAAGACACGTAGCGGGTGCAGCGAAAAGCAAATGAGTCCGACTACAACGAACACACTCTCACACGTGTTGCCCTACAAGCTTCTTCTCCCTCTCTCTCCTCCTCCTTCCTATTTTATCTCCCATTCTCTCGCCTCCTTTCTCTCCTCTTCTTCTCTCTTTTTCTCTCTCTCCTTCCGCATGGACGAACCCCAACTCGGCCGGGTCGACTCACTCGACCTCGCCTCCACCAGCTCCTCCGGCCTCTCCTCCATCCTCACCTCCGACGACTCCAGAAGCACCACCAGCAGCTCCGGCGAGTTCTCGAGAACCACCGCCGGAAGCTCCGGCGAGATTCCGGCGCTTCTGGCGGTGCCGGAGGCTAGGCCGAAGTGCGTGGGGAGGAACAATAAGGGAGTGACGTGGGGGTCCACTGCGGTGATTGGGAGGCGGAAGGAGATGGAGGACGCCGTGGCCGTTATTCCCGGGTTTATGGCTTGCACGTGCGATCACGTGGGGGGATGTACCGCTCCCGGTTCGAGAACCTCCTCCGAGATCTCCCCCGTCCATTTCTTCGGTGTCTACGACGGCCACGGCGGCAGTCAGGTACTAATGCCTTTCTAGTTTCCTTTTTCTTTTGTGATTAATTATTTAGTTTTATTATTTTTAAAGATTATGATATTTTCGGGAAAATAATAAAAATGTGAGTGACACTGTTAAGTGTGAAATTCTGAATATTTAAGCGGGCGAGGTATGATTGTTACCAAGAGAGGACGACACGTGTACTGCCAAGAGTGGCTTTTCATTTATATGCTTTTTTATGGCGGGTGTCGTTTCAGCGTGGACACGTGTCGTTAAAAGTTCCGGCAGCTTTTGGTTTGGGATGAGCTGGGGGCGAGCCTACCGAAACTTAATATGTGGTTGCATGCGGAAATGATGGCGTCACCAGTGCGCGTTGTGCGGTCGTCACAGGCGCATCATTTGTGAATTATGAATTTGATTAAGGGCTTGGAATGGGTCGAGTTACTTTTTACAGTGTTTTTTTACAGTGTTTTATAGTGTTTCGGAGTATTAAAATTCCGTATACGTGGAGTGGAGTTTGACGGTATTAGCGTAGTTCACTAATGTATTACCGAGAATTCACTCTGGCTTTTGCGTTTTAATACTCTAACGTAGAGTAATATCACTTGTGTCACTAGACAAAACGGTGGTCGGAAAGCAAGACTTTTATTGAATAATGGGTGGTTACTCGTACAAATAATTATATATCATTTGGTTTTTGACTTTACTTTAGTAAATAATTTGGTTATTTTAGAGAAGAAACCAATAGTATTATTGATATTGGTTGCTGGTGGGGGCGCTAGTGTCTTGTTGTCTGCTGAGGACGAATGAGGATCAAGGAGGTTCCATAATTGTTGGAAATAAATATCAAAGTGGGACCTTACTTGTTTGTGCTCTTGTGGTTTTTTGCATATTTATAAATGAAGGGACGGTGGGTTTTCGGGTCCCTATCTGATTTTCTTGTGCCTGATCATGATTGTGTGGCTTCTCTAATGTCTCACCTGCTTCAATTATATATATATATATATATATATATATATATTTTGGATATAATTTCAGAGGTTTGTTTGCTGTCAATGTTACCAAGTAATTAGTAAATAATAATCTTTTTGGTAGTTTTTGATAGGAGGAATGACTTTGTAATGTGGTTGGAAGTTTGTTTTCTTTGTCCAAGACTTTTGACTGGAAGTATTTGATGGTAACTCTTCAGTTTTTTTATTTTGGTCAGAATGTCATTTGACTGCTGGTTGCATACTTGCTGTATATTTCAGTAGCTACCACCTTCATCTTCTGTCATACACTGAAGTAAATGGGCAGTTCATGACTTGTGTGTCAAAAAGTATTAATTTCACTCTAAATTGTACCTGTTATACATTATACATAGGTGGCTAAATTTTGTGCTGAGCGAATGCATGAAGTCATAGCACAAGAGTGGGATAAGGAGATGGTTGATGGCTGTGAATGGCAAAGGAGGTGGGAGACTACTTTCCTAGTTGGGTTCGAGAGGGCTGATAGTGAGGTCCTGACAGAGGCAGATGCGCCTGAGATGGTTGGATCAACTGCAGTTGTAGTTGTCCTATCTGGTTGCCAGATTATCACATCCAACTGTGGTGACTCTAGGGCGATTCTTTGCCGAGGGACAGAAACAATCCCGTTAACTGTTGATCAGAAGGTTAGAGTAGAAATTTTTATACTCTTTGAAGTTTTTCATAGGTGTGAACAGAAATCTGTCATTCTTATCATGTTCTTCAGTTCATTGTTCAAAATACATTGATATTATAAAATGTTGCTTCTATTTGCAACAATTAAATCAATAGAATTATATCCTTGTTTTTCAGTAGAAACCAAATCAGAATTTGCATGTGTCTGGAATGGTTATGGAAATGTTTAGGATGATATGGATCCTTCTTATTAGGGTCGAGAAAAATCAGAACTTGTGTTTAGAATGGTTATGGAAATGTTTAGGATGATATGGATCCTTCTTATTAGGGTTGAGAAAAATCAATTGGCCAAAACATGCATAACAAACAGTTCAAAAGTTAAACACTTCTTAATATCACTGTCACTGACACCATCTTTTCGTGCTGTTCCTTGTTGCTCACTTTACAGCCCGACAGAGAAGACGAACTCATTAGAATTGAAGGAGAGGGAGGGAGAGTCATTAACTGGAATGGGGCAAGGGTGTTCGGAGTTCTTGCCATGTCAAGAGCTATAGGTTTTCATCTCTATTTCTCTACATGATTCTCATTGTAATGCTGTTATGCCCATTATTACCGAGCAAGGCAACTGCTTCACTGTGCTCTTACATTATAGTTTATACAAAATGCTCACATTGTGATAACATGCAAAACAGTTTTGTTAATCATTCACAGTGGTTGGGGTTAAGATAAATGATTGAATGTAATCAAATATTTTAGAGCCAAAATTATTTGAAATTCTAGAGAATGCCGTATATGTGTGATCCCAAAACATTCCCAGAACATTAGGAAAGTGAAACTTTCAGGTCAACTCTAATGCAGGATCTAATAACTGCATGTACAAATTATAAGCAGGGTGTCAGAGTTGGTAAATTAATTTCTCTTTCAAGTACTGTGTCAGTGTGGAAGTACCTGTTGTTTAATTCTCTTGCTGATTATAGTTGATATGCTAAAATCACAGAGGTCACTAATGTTCTAATATTCTTTTGGATTAGTTTTTCTGTCACATTTGAGCTTAAACGGAGATAATTAATGGAAGCTATGTTTCAGGTGATCGGTATCTAAGGCCTTGGATAATTCCAGTTCCTGAGATTACATTCACAGCGAGGACTGATGAGGATGAGTGTTTGATCTTGGCAAGTGATGGACTGTGGGATGTAATGACTAATGAAGAGGTTGGGGAGGTGGCTAGACATATTTTAAGAAGGCGGCGAAGGTCCATGTTTACAAATACTGAGGAAATTTCTGCAGCACAAGCTGTTGCTGATCATCTTACTGAAATTGCATACGGAAGAAATAGTTCCGACAACATCTCCATCATAGTTGTTGATCTCAAAATGAAAAGGAAACGTCAGCCAAGGCAATGAAGGGGGAGTGGAGTGATCCATTTCTATTCTCACACCTTCAGAAACTCAGAGGTGAGGCAGGAAGATTTACTGCCAAATGACTTGATCAGAATCATTAGCCCGCCTTCAGCCTTCAGCTACCTTTATCTGACCTGTACAGACTACAGAGCTGACTCGATCAATCTCTTCCAACTGTAACAACTGGAAACCAGCTTGTTACTTTGAAACACTAGATCAATCCTCATTTTTAGTTGGCTTGGTCGAGAAAAGAGTAACAGATCACAAAGTGAACATTGAATTATTTGATAATATTTGCTTCAGTATGAAGTAAAGAGAAGAAAGATGATGGCAAGAGATATTTACTAGTTAGCTATCTGCCTCTCTTTCTTTTTCTAACACTATGATCCAAAATGCGACATGGAATGCATATATCTGGTGGAGTATTTCTGAAGTCAGTGCTTTCAACCGTGGTAGCTTCAGTAGCGTGTGTCAGTGTGTGCCTTCCTAAGGTCAGTCCTACAATGAATTTGTATCCTAGTAATAATTTGTTTTTCGAGACATATTACATTGCTTTACATCAATATTCAAAGGGCTGAAGGGACTAATGGAATTCTATACGTGCTTCAAGTTATACTAGTTTCGTCGTTCTTATGTACATTTCTTTCTTTACTTCAAGGCGCAAAACTACATGTTTAGTGTTCTAAGTTCACTCACTGACCAAGAACATTGATATTATTTCTTCTGTACAAGTGCCTTTGATGAATATAGGACACCAATGCAGGCATATAGCTGTCTGTTTACCATTATTAGCAACTACAATATTGTACCAAACATTAAGGGCATTGTTCATGTGTAGATTTTAGATCTACGAATGGAATTGAATCCGTCAAATTCATCCATATTTTGCTAAAGGGTGTGTCTGTTGCTACCCCACAAACCATTTTGTTCACTCCACATTCACCCGTTTACAATACCTAAAATACCATTTTCTTAATTCTACTTTGATCACCACCCTACGTTGTTTTCTCACCATACATATATTTTTTCAATTTCAGATTTGCTATGTTCACCCTACATTCTCTTCTCATCCTTTATATATTTTTTATTTTTAATTTACTTTATTCACCATATCTTCTCTAAAACTTAGGATTGAGAATCTTTCAAACGACTATTACTTTGAAAAACTAAGATGTCGATGGAAAAAAAAATCGAATATAAGAGCAACTAGATATGGAAATTAACATATACAAATTGACGTGAGAAATAATGAGTAAACGGATAGACGAAACATCAACAAAGAAAACAACAGAAGAAAAAAAGAAATACAAACAGTTCACCTCATCTTCAAGTTGACTGCTAGAGTCTTCAAACTCTATAAAACCATCAAATATGATAAATTTTGGGTTAGAGATTATAAAGTGTGTTCATCCAAAAAAAAAAAAGGAATTTGTAATTTGTAATTTGTAACAATTTATTGTCCTTTACTATAATTTTACATCAGGGTATTTCGACCTTTTAATAAATTAACAATGTGTGGGGTAAACAAAATGGTTTGTGGGGTGTCAATAGACGCACCCTTGCCAAATTGGTTCATCAATTTTCTGGATTGCTCTAAAGTTTCAGCGCCTGTAGAAATAGGCAGATAATCTCGCTCAAGTGATGTAAAAAGAATTTGAAATTGTTTATTTGGTTTGCAAATCCAAATTTTCAACAATTATGCAATTGAATTTAATTGCAAATCTGTATCGATTATGAAAAACGAGAAAGTTTTACCAAAATCTACACGCATTTATTTCAAAATCTACCGAACATGTACCGGGACATACAAGAAATAAAATGGATACTAAGCACCGTATATGGCGCGTGGGTGATTAGCAACACATATCAACGGTTAACAGCCGTGCGTGAATAATTAGCAACACACATCAACAGTTGACAGTCACTAACGCGCGCATGCGACTGTCATAATTAGCTGCATTGCTCTTGTTTTGCATACTCACACTTAGTCACCTAACAGGAAAATGATAAATCAATTTTTGCACTCGGATTCTGTAATCTGGACTTTTCAAAAATGAATAAATGCATTGCACCATCTTGGCTACATTTCATGGTATAAATATGATGTTCTAGGCCTAGCTTCATCATCACTGTGGTTTATCACTTGCACTTGAACTGAGAGCTAGCAACAATGGCAGACAACAACACCTTGAGAGCACAAATTTCCTCCTTGAGGCAATCTTTCTTCGATGAGGTATATTTTACTTCAATAGCAATTCCGATGGAATTCATTTCGGATTTAGTAACACAATCTGTGAAAATCATGAAGTGAATAATTTGTTCACTCTTCAGGGAATGCTTGACGATCACTATGTCCAACTCGAAGAGTTGGAAGCGGAGGACAATCCTCACTTCTGTGAAGAAGTCATGACAATGTTTCTCAGGGACTGTACTAAATTGATTGCTACACTGGAGCGTTCTGTGTGAGTACTGCTACTAGTACAGCATTAATCTCTTAATTTTTTTTTCCTAAGGAATGTTAAAATTAGATACAAATGATAATGGCTAATGTTTATGTTGTCACAGGCATGAACCAGAATTTGATCCCCAACAGATAGATCAGTATCTCCATCAGCTCAAGGGTAGCAGCTCCAGGTACGATTTCCTTCATTCTATTCTTTTTTTTTTTTTTTTTTTTTGTCTTGAGTTTTTACTTTGGTTAATCTTTGTCATTGTTATTCACAGTGTTGGTGCTGCTAAGGTGTGGAGTGAAGTTAACATACTCAGAGAAATTCTGAAAGCAGACGGCGACTATGCAAGGTGAAATTGAGCATTACTCATCTAACTAGTTTGATTGGAAAATATAGAACAATGAAAACTTTGTTCTGTTTAGATATTAGACTTGAAATTATAGGTGATTAATGAATTAACTTGTCCATTGATACATGTGAGCAGGTTTAGGGATCATTTGGCTCAACTCAAAGTTGAGCATCAAAAGTTGGAAGCTAACCTTGAACCTTACTTCCAGGTTTCTTTCTCATTTGTCTCCCTTTCATTTACACACACACAGCAGCAAAAGCAGACCTTTTCTCTGTTGATTAGTGAATGCATCGCTTATGCTTTTATATGTTTTGTTGTGGTCTTTTCAGATGCTCAGGCAACTTGATCCTTGACACTCCTCAGCAAAAGTAAGCACAATGATGCAGTGGCTGCGGTTCAAGAGCAAGTTCAATCAATAAGTGGTCTATCTGTACTACAGTACTAGTTGTCTTGCTTGTGTTGGTCTTTTGTTTCTGAAATAAATAAGGACCCTTTACTGTGGTGTCCAGAAAATCATGCATGCTGCTCTAGCAGAGAAAATATATATGAACTATTTTGAGTATTTTCAATAAACAAGTTTTTCCATTTGAGCTCACCAGTTCACACCAACAGCATACATACACCATTATAGTATTATACAGTATAAACTTTGTTTACGCGCGACAAATTAAGTTTGACAGCTAGCAAGGTTGAAGAAGGCACCGCGCTTGTGCTTGAGCTGAGCAAAAGTGCCTTTCTCTATAACCTTCCCATCTTCGACAAAGGCAATCATCTCGAGGTTTTTTATGGTGTTAAGTCGATGTGCTATCACAATTGTGGTTCTTCCAACCATGATTCGGTCCAGTGCTTCCTGCACAAGGTGCTCTGATTGCACATCAAGAGCACTTGTTGCCTCATCTAGCAATAGTATTGTAGGGTTCCTAAGTATTGCTCTTGCAATTGCTATTCTTTGCTTTTGCCCTCCTGATAGCTGCACTCCTCTTTCACCACATTCTGTCTCATATCCTTCTTTCAAGGCTCTGCACCCCAAAATTATAGTTTTAGACACAAGTACTATACATAAAACACATACATAAGTAAGGAGTTATAAACTTACGAGATGAATTCGTGAGCGTTGGCAGCTCTGGCAGCCTCTGCTACCTCATTTTCTGAAGCATCAAGTTTCCCAAACATTATGTTATCGCGGATGGTGCCTGAATATATCACTGGTTCTTGGCTAACAAGGGCAGTGTGCTTCCTATACCATTGAACATCTAGCTCCCTTATATCAACTCCATCTACCTTCACTGACCCCCTCTCAACATCATAAAACCTTTGTATCAGTCCAATGACAGTTGATTTACCGCACCCACTTTTCCCAACAAGTCCAATGCTTGTGCCTGCCTTGACCTCCAAGCTAAACTGCCGCAACACTAGGGTCTCTGGCCTGCTTGGATATGCAAAGTCAACTTTCCTCATTTCTATCTTGCCTGCTACTTTCTCTAACTTGATTCCACTAGTACCATCTTCATAGCCAACCTGAAAATAAAACATATTAACCAACAACCAATTGAATAGCAATGAAAATAAATTCTAGTAGTAATTTGTTGCTTACATTATGTGACCCTGGTATCAGTGAATGCCTGTCAAGAATCTCAAACACAGATGCAACTGCAGTAGCACCCTTGGCTAAATCAGAAGTCATACTCCCAGCTTCTGCTATAACCTTACCAGTACTAACCAATATGAAAAATGTTTTGAACACATCCCCAGCTGATATTTGTCCCATTTTGACTAGTTTACCACCATACCAAAAGTCCAATGCCCATGACATAAATGTTAAGCACTGAGCTGACCCCATTCCAATCCCAGCCAGCCATGCCTTCTTCCTTGCCTCTTTTCTCGGCGCCTCTTGAGCTTTGTCAAATATTTGTAGCACTTTCCCTACACTTCCAAATGAAGTCACAATTCTATGGTTATAGACAGCTTCTACTGCAATTTGGGTGCTATGGTTTTGTGCCTTGACAAAATTGGCTGAAAGGCTAGAGAGCAACACTTTCTTGGTGTAGAAGCAAAGAATTGTGAGTGGTTGGACCGCAATCATAACAAGTGCTAGCTTCCAAGCCACAATTAGTCCCAATATCATAGCAATTGTGACGGCTGAAGTGGTTTGGACCAACAAAGAGACCCTGTCTGCCACAAGCGACTTCACCATGGAAGCCTCATTGCTCAATCTTGAACACAATTGCCCGCTTGTGTTGTGCTCCTCATCAAACCAAGCTGTCTCAAAGGTCAAGATCTTTTGTAGCATTTTCAATCGGATTCTTTTAGTTAGCTGCTCACCCATATAAGCAAAATTGTAATGTTGCAAAAGATTCAATGTCATGGAGACCAAGGAAAGTGCAGAGAAAATCAATGAATATGTTCGAATTCTTGCACGCATTTCCTCATGGCTTTGCACAAAGAAAGCTGAAATCATGCCCCCCACAGTGAGGGCATAGATAGGTTGGACTGAGCCAAAGGCTATCGCCGAGAGGCTTCCAATTAGGCCTTGCTTCCATTCAGGGGAGTTTAAAGAGAGAAGGCGGTAGAAGGAAGTTGGGGGATGAGACAGTACTGCAGATTGTGGGGTCTCAATTGCTAGTGGTGATTTTGCAAACATTGCAGGGCTTGATCTTGCTGTGCTTAACCTGCCAGCACTACTTCTTGCAACCGAAGACAAGCGTGTATCAGAATTCTGGTCTTGGTCTACATTATCAAAGGTGCTGAACTGCCTCTGCATCTTTGCTAGCTTTGCATACTGCCCATTTTGACGGTTGATAAGGTCGTTGTGCGAACCTATTTCGATAATGCAACCTCCACTGACCACCGCAATGAGGTCAGCATTTCGAACTGTAGAAAGCTTGTGAGCTACCACCTGATCATGTTCATAGAAATTGTGAGATGATCAGATCAATAGAAAATAACGCACTAAGGTATATCTGTTTTCATTGTTACAATAGTTACCAATGTGGTTCTTCCCATGGAGGCTTGGTCAAGAGCATTTTGGACCAGTGTCTCTGACTCAGAATCAAGAGCACTTGTTGCTTCATCTAGTAAGAGAATTATAGGGTTCTTGATAATTGCTCTAGCAATGGCTATCCGCTGCTTTTGTCCCCCAGATAAAAGTGATCCTCGCTCTCCAATCTGTCAAATACCACTACATATGTTAAGAAGTATAGTACTTGTTCAACTATAGGGCAACATGAATTCTAACAGATATTGTTATGAAGACATCATCGTCGATAAATAATACCTTGGTTTCATACCCTTCAGGAAGCTGCCTTATGAAATTGTGAGCATTGGCAGCCATGGCTGCAGCTGTGACTTCATCCATATTGGCATCAAGCTTCCCAAACATGATATTTTCCTTTATTGATGTACCAAATAAGGCATGTTCTTGACTAACAAGTCCCATTTTCGATCTTATCCACTTCAATTGAAGTGTCTTTATATCGACACCATCAATCCGAACAACTCCACAATCTGCATCATAAAAGCGTTGCACCAATGCAATTGCTGTGGATTTGCCACTTCCACTGGCTCCAACTAGTGCAATTGTTTTCCCTGCTTCAACTTTGAGATTGAAATCTTTGAGGACAATGGAATCCGGACGAGAAGGGTATGTGAATCTGACATCTATGAATTCGAGTTCACCTCTAATGTTGTTCAACACAATTCCTTTTGTGTCTTCACCATCAATCAATGGTTTTCGGTCAATCCTATCAAATATGCGTGATGCAGCAATGGAAGCTTCTGTGAAGTGCCTCAAATCTGGAAGTGCCATTCCCAAGGATCTGTATCACATTAGTTCAGCAGATATTAATTGCTAAATATCATACCGATATGCTCACGTACATCAATCAATTAGAAAAACTGAATAGTGTATGTACTTTTTATAATGTATACATGCAAGTCCTAGCTAAATATCATGAAAATACTAGCCTTGCAATGAAAGGGTCAATTAGTCGCATCTACAGTTCTACACATAAACACTGTTCATGATTAGTACTAGAAATTCTTGTACACAGTGTGTAAGTAAACTGTGTAATCATAACCATTCATATTTTGATCAACCATGTATGTATATTAAAGTCAAAGATCTTAACCATTCACATGGTGTAGTGTATTTGCACACCGTGTATTGAAGATTATCCCGATTAGTACATTTATCAAACAATAACTGTTGTAATGTCCACTAGTTCATAAAACATAACTAAAATTGGATGACCTAAAAAGCAAAATGAGAGACTAAGAAGCACATACAGTCCACTCAATACGAAGGAGATGCCAGCAGCATAGATTCGACCACCACTTTCGCCTCTATACATCACCAAATGGCTACCATACCAAGCCAGAAATGCCCATATTGCAAATGACAGCCCTGTGCTTCCTACGGCAAGACCTTTTGCAATCCCTTGCTTGATCCCCAGCCTGCTTGTTCTCTCCAATATTGCTGAGTACCTCTCCACAATTGTCCTCTCAGCTGTGAATGAATAGACTGTTTTAATGGAGCTCAGAGCTTGCTCCACAATGGTGTTTGCTTTTCCATACTCCATGTATGACTGTTTAGACAAATAAAGAAGGTATTTTCCATAGATCATTCCCGGTATGATCAGGAGAAGTAGTGTTGGAAATGCGACTAAGGACAGTCTCCAAGACATGAAAGTGGAGAAAACAAGCCCTGAGACGAACACTGACGTGTGCATAAAAAATATCGGCACCTGATAAAGCATGAAGATGAAAAACAAAATTAACCCAGATATCTAAGTTATATATTTCCATTCAAAACTGCAGAAATTAACAAGTTTTTCTCCGTACCTATAATTTTAAGAAATATGTATATATGAATAAAATTAGATTACTGAATTGCCTTGTATATGTTAGCCTTATATTTTTTTTAGTAGGGAAGCGGAGTCAAGCTCCATTCAATATATCGATCAACGAGGTCACTGCATTGAGCTAGAAGGATTAAATCCCTCATAATACAAATCGACGACCACATCAAGTCTGCACAAAAAAGAGGTGCCTAAACACAAGACTCTAAAGCACATTACAAAGTGCTCTAAGCAACCAATGGCCAACAAAATTAAAGCCTAAAATGAACTGCAGAAAAAGTAAATCAAGAAAAACATCCCAAACCCTACCTTGTCCGAAAATGGAGTCACTGTTTTAATCATCTAGAGATAGTTGAATTTTCAATCCAATTTCTCATTTGCTCATAAAACTAATCAACAGGGTGAGCATTTTACTTGATCAAAATTGAAGAGAAAGATTAAATTGAACAGCTACCCCATTTGATGCTAGCTTTGATCGATTTTGCTTGGTGAGTTCTATACCTTTTCACTCAGAACTTCCTGTAAATGAGACGTATCTTTGGATATACTGTTGATCACCTCCGAAGTAGTTGCTTCCTGTGAATCGAAAAACCCAACTTCTTGTCTAAGAACAGCTTCCAAGTACTTGTAACGAATCTTCAGCACCTGCCTCTCGCTGGTTTTGCTCCAACAATAACCTTCTGCAACCGTTAAACCAGTCAATCAAGGATCTGGATCGATCTTATATAAGATATATTTCAAACTTAATTACGATTCCAACCCAGCTGGGTTCTTATATATGGATATCGATTTCCGTCTATATTTTAGAGGACTCTAGGGCTTTATTCGTTTTAGGGTTCCCCCACAGGGGGCTTTTTTCTTTTTCTTCTTTTTCCTCTTTTCATTATTATTGTTATACCTAATTTTGTTGTCAGATCGAAGCTGTCAGCGGATTAGAAACACACAGTGAACTGGGTTTTGTTCTTTAATTTTGCTCCGTATCGATCCGATCAAAAACATGTATAAACCCCCCAAATTTGTCCTTGGAAAGCAAAGCCAATGAAAAAGTGAGAAGGGTTTGAAATATTTACCCAAAAAAGCCACCAGCATTACTGCTAATCCCAAGTATACAAAGTATAAACTGCACTGTTCATCCAAACACAATGAAAAGAAGGAAAATGTGAGACATTAGTTAGTTAATTGGGTGAAAAGGAAAGCAGAAAACCAAGAAAACACTGACAGAGGAGTAAGAGCTAGTGAGTAACTCAAATGTTTGACTACATAAGACTGATGATGACCGTACCTTTTCAACCTCGTCCATCCAGTTCCCATGATTATTATTCTGTTGCATCTGATTCTGACCGTACCCCAAGTTGTTCATAAGACGGCTAGCAAAGAGCAGCAAACAGTTAGTAGACATGCCATCTCCGATAGCTCCGATGGTTCCGAAAACCATTAGCACAACATCAACCCAATCAGCATATCTGAAAATTGTGAATACTGAATCTGCGGACTTCTTCTTCTTCTCTTCTTTCTCATGCCTCTCATTCTTCCCTGGAGAATCCATTTTGCTTCTCAAACACTCTAGATAATTTGAAGAGGAAGAAGAAGAAGAAGATAGAAGAGAGTTGATGCATAAAACTTATTAGCGCGTTTCTGCTAGCTAGCTCAAAGAAATGAGATTGAAGTATGGCTTTTTATATATAGCGAGAAGCTAAGTGATGTAGGGTAGTGGTTTCTATGAAGCAACAATTATATATATTCGAGTGTCATGGTGATGGTGGTGGCTGTTACTTTCAACAGCATGAGAGCAAAGAGGTAACCTATATATTTTTGGATTAGACATAGTGCTTGTGGTCAATAAAGTTGACTGTGACCACTAGGGCAGTACTACTACTGGCCAATAAGGTTGCATCTGTTTTGTTTGTGTTGCTCCATCTTTTGCTCTTGAACGCATGTCGTTTATTGACCTCCTTTTGTTGGTCATTTTTAACCAACTATGCATTTTAGACATGGCTCTCATTGATTTAGTGGAAGGATGGACGACCCAATTTGACTTGGCTTTGCGGAAGCTCTCGATTCATCTCAATGGATCTCCTGGTTCAAAATCTTACCTTTTCGTTAGGATTGTTATAGTTCTATAGAACAGAAAAATACCTAAAAAAAAAGTTCGTAACACCAGTCTCAAAACAACTAAACAAACCATAAAGAATAGCACGCCTCTCAGGCATTCAGGGATCAGAGAAGATATCGAAACTAATAACAACAACACCTTTTATGAGTGAATTCATATCAATATGCCTTGGTGTATAGTACATGACAATCACATTCACGTGTATGTGAATAAATGGACTAATTTAACGGAATGAACATTAACTTACATATCATGTTTCATTTTTCTTTTCTTTTTCCCGTCTGGTATAGATCTTCCCCTAGCTAGCTATACAAGCATATGATCATGTCATTCCACTATATGCATCGTTAATTGATGCATAGTAATTAAAGTTTATATAATTTGTTAAGCAAACTCAACACTAATACTAAAACATATATATGGCTTCAAATCTCAAAAGCTAACTCTTCTGTTCTCTGTTCTCTTTGTACTTAGTTTAGTTAGAAATCAATCGACATTAGTTGTGTGGTGACATGTAAATGATTTTGGTTTCGATCCTCTTTCATTTATATAAGTAGTGACTCGCATATGACATGCAATAATACAAATGTGGCTAGCTATTTATGATTCATTATATGTATAAACAATCAAACTAGTGTTGGATCATCAGATAGGCCCCGTCATAATTTTATATCATAGCCAACTAATTAATATGTTTGTTTCCTATAATTGTAATATAAATCAGATCTCCCTGCCGTCCAATCGTCCATGCATCCTCCACCTCTTTTGTCCTCATCCCAGTTTAGGAAATGAAGTGAAAAAGCAATTTACTCGACCTGGAAGGCTGGAACAATTCCCTTTCCAGCAAAAGAAATAACAAAGGAACATTTTCGTCTTTTTAATCCTCTAAAAATACAGTGGAACATCAATAATCGATATTTGGAGCAAAGCAAAATAACTCGTTCTGATATTCCATCTATCTTCTTTCATCATGATCAACTATTGACGGTCTGCGTTTTGGAAAGTACGTTGTGATCTTACTAATAATTTACATTGATGCTTGGTCATATATATTTGCTCAAAATTGCAGCAGTTCTCCTGCGTATATGAGTATATCATGTACATGAATCAATTATAGATTCTGTGAAGAAAGAAATAAGTTTCTTTTTGTGCTGAAGAATCAATTATATTAGATTTTATGACGATCTGATTCTTCGTACCTAGGAAAAAGGAAGAATCTCGATCGTAACCGTAGCAAGCTCTCAAATAATCAAGAATCCAACAGAAAAATAGAAAAAAAAAGATCTTCCCAGATTGACATTTGCTGTATACTATTCAACAGCAAAGATATGCAACATATATAATCATGTTGCCCTAATCTAGTTTAGTCTTACAAAAATATATCACCGAATGACTAAAAGCTGTTAAGCAGGAGGGGGTTTGCTTCTTCCCTAAGATTAGCTAGCAAGATTTGAGCCTAACATGTTTGCTTCATTAGCGGTACACACACTCTGAAGCATGACATGTTCCACATATCTTGTGTACAGAATTAAGTATAATATGGTTCATTTGATCGGTGGAATTTGAGAACTCGAACTTAATTAACTTGTGAAACGATTCTTAGTAACTATAGCTATATCGAATATATATGAGAAGTTCTGGAAGTTCAGGCAAGTGCGCATTTTGCCCTAACAGTATGAGAAGCCACTACTGTAACCAAAATCACATTTTCAACGAGATGCTAATGAAGTACGCATTAAACAATAATGAAATATTTCTCATCAAGCTCGACCTTGCATAGATCGACGGTCCCGGATTTTCCTGCGCAAACTAAGGTTGTATTGTAGTAATAATATATAGGGCGAATAACTAAGTAACAAATGGATATTCGTGATGAGACAATGAGACTTGTGCTAATTAAGTTCATGATTAATTAGTGGACTAAGTAAACAATCATATTTGTGAGACAATGTGGAGGTATATATCATCTTCTTGCCCCCACCCTCTGCAACAACACTATCAAAGATAGACGGTGATCGATTGCGATTAACCACTACAAGAATCGAACCCATATCAACTTTTAAAAGCTCATTTCTCTAAACCTTTTGATTTCAATATGGTTAATCGTATAATATCAAGACGTTTATGTTAAGAAGCATAAGAACAATGTGGCCTAATTGAAGTTTAACAATTAATGGTTTTCTACTAGAGCTAGTAGGCCTAGCTTCCACGATTAAAAAGGGTTTAAGTACTTCTATAATATTATAACTAATTAATGAGCAAAGTAAATTCATTATTCCCTGCTTTTGAGGCAAACCCTAATGAGAATGTCCGGGGCTCTGATCGAGCTAATAAAAGTGAAACACAGAATGGAAAGGTCACAGTCGTATCTGGCTATCTGCATTGCGATGTATATATTAGTGGTAATGCGTTTGTTAAAAGTTCATCGTAGACATTAGCAGTTCTTATAATGTGTAATAACACCATGTGATTTTTCAAGCAAGTTTGGTACAAAATCAGTTTCTGCTTGAGTGCTTGTGCTTTGGTTTAAGAAACAACAAATAATATTCTAACAAAGATTAAATATGAACGATCTCAAAGGGGACATCCGATAAAATTAGAACGACACAGAGATCATCAAACATAAACGTGAGTCCTCAAAATAATTAGATCATGATCAACACAAGTGACAAGTAACAACCAATTACTGACAGCAAAATTTCACAATACGCCACGATTAGGAACATGAAAGTTAGAGGTTAAGCTAATTAAAAAGTGGGGATTAAGAAAAGAGATTGGTCCTGCGCTCTTTAATCTGAGTCCGCAAGTTTTTTTTTTTGGTCGGGATTGTTCACTGATTATAATCAGTAAAGAAAAAGTAGGCTAAAGATTAGGACTTGAAAATATGTCCACGAACTCAAGATTGATAGAGAAATCATCATGAACATGACGACCCAGAAATAAAAAGAAGTATGCAAACATGACGAAGGCGCATCAAGAAAGGGGATATAGAGGCTCCCTTACTTTCACTTTCATAGCGAAAGTGAAGCCTTTTCATCACATCAAGTATAAACAAAGATCGTGGCACTCCTTTTTAGCTAGATTCATGATATTCTCTGTAACAGAGAAGATAATCCATTTGGTTAATTAAATTTGTAAAGGAAAGCTATATGTAAAGGGAGGTAAAGTGCTTCTAGCAAAGAGATGGTTCAGAGATATGAACCTCATACGGGCCCAAGTAAATTTTCAATGTGAATATTGAAGTCACAAAAGCTTGTTTAGAGTCCAAGTTACCTTTCCTTAGTTTGTCACAATGAATGCTTGCTCGTTTTATACAAATCTCATGCTTTTGTTTCCTCCCTCACACTAATGTTACAACATAATGGCATCAACCAGCTTAACTGCTTTGCCAATATCCAAGAGAGCCTGTACCTTGCATAATTTCAGCACAAAGCTCTCATAATGTATTCAAGAAGCTAATCCTGCGAGTTCAGATGAGATTCGTCACCAGCTGTTGTCATTACTGCAACAGTGAAGTCCTATGTAGACATGTTTGTTGAACCGGCTCTTCCACCACTAAGAAAGTTGAAAACCTGCTTCAGATTCCCTCTTGATGGCCTAGCATTTACTACATATTTGCAGACAGTAATGAGTCTTCTCCGCATTTCCAACTTAGTAATGCATGTCTCACTGAAGAAGTTTCCCCCATCGAAGGTTCCTATGAAAAGAAGGAGGTTTGGAATTATACTCTAGCAACAAAATAGCAGGATAGCAATCACAACACTAAAACTAAATGGTTCCTACCCCTTAAAAAGTTGCATTAGTCCATGGTTAGAAGCCACAGAAAAAGATATGCGTATAACTGGCATGCACAAAGGAGGAAGTTGCATAAGCAAAACGCCTCTTTGCACTTATGTACAAAGGAGATATGTTTGACATGTATAATCGTCACTGCAGTTATGTGCTGCTGCTCCTATTAATCTTCCACGAAATCGTGACAATATAAATACATGCAGACAAAGCACAAAGAGAAAATGGAAGGAAATAACCAATAAAAAGTACAAGGTATACCTTCATCATCAAATAAGGCTGTCAAGATTGCCAGACAGACGCATACGCTGATATCTTCGCCTAGAAACAAAGAATAGAACAAATTAGCTTACATTAATTCTATTAGCTTACATTACTCGAAATGTTATTCAAAGTGATAGTCAACTGCTGGGAAGTTTTTACCATTATCACAACAAATTAGAAGCGTCTTCCCTTGGCTGAGGTTCCACTTTGCAAAGTTCACTGCAGAAGGGAGATTATTTAACAAGGAGAAGCGATCAAACTTTGATGTCTGCCAAGAAACTCAGAGTTAGTGGACTATTACACTGTGACAAATTAGGTAATAGAAGGCGTGTCCTCTTATTTTTATAGACTCACCAGCATCGGAAGATGTAAATATGCTTTAGGATCAGCAGAGATAGACTCCTTATCACAGTTTAATATGCAGTCAACTTTAGATACTCCGGCTAAACAAATAAGGAAAAAACAAAAGGTCAGTAAGACGCATGAAGAACAAAAAAGAAAAATTCAATATATACTTGGATAAAGCTGCAGATGTAAGATATGTGAACTAGTAACAGAAGACCAATATGAGATGATATACGAACATATGACAAGAATGTCCTAGAATGAAGGGTCTAGTTGTAGGGACTTGAGTGTTTTATTTTGGATGCTAGCAAACAATATGAGTTCATAATGCGGCATACCATTTTGAGATGTGCCTACAGCAAGGTTAGTCGAACCAAGCCAAGATATAACAGAATCTTCATCAGACGAATTTCGATTGATATTCATGTTTGCAATATCCGTAGCTAACTGTGACTCATCATTATTCAAACAATGATCAGGTCTCGGTACCAAATTTGGGGCCTTAACAGTGACCTGAGGAGCATCCTGTCCCCTTCGAGCACGAGACACTCTATCCTTCTCAACTATATCAGCCACCATCTGATTACACATTTCAGGCCCTGCATTTATAATATCATAGGCACGATTCCAGAAAAGACTAGGTGTTAAACCTCTTGCCCAACTTTCTTCATCATCACCAGCTCCCGGTATATAATTCCAGCTAAATTCTGAACTAGTCCTGCATTGCACAACACCACTAGGGGATGAGGCCGAGACAAGAATGATAGGTGTGAAATCCCAGGACTCATGGTCTGGAACTTCATTCAACCATATTACAGTTTTCTGTGATATCCATAAAGGGCGTAAAGGCTTTTTCAAACAAGAAGCAAGAGAGCTAATATCAGCCCCACTCGCATCCAACTGTTGAGTCCATTCTTCTAATCGCTTCTCAATAGAAGCTCTCTCTGTTCCGGAAACCCAAAGCGGAAGATGCAAGGAACAATCCCAATCAACAGGCATCTGTCTTGTATCAACAGAATGTTTATCACAAGCACTCGACTCCTAAACAGAAAAATTAGAACAAAAAGTCACAATCTTGACAACCATATAACTTAGACAACAATGGTGAATCAAACATGTTCTTATATCTAATCTCAAAGATGCAGAGCAAATTCACCCATTCAATCACACAATTCAATCAAACTAGTACAAGTTTTAAATTTGACTAAAAACCACATACATTAATGTGAGCTTTCCCTTACAAACAGAACACAGTGGTAAGCAAGTCATGATAATTAGTCTTGACAAACACATAACTTGAGCAAGTTCACAAGAAAATTGCTCAAAAACGCAGACCCAATTCATCACACTTAAATCTCAATTAAATTTGATAAAGACTAAAACTTGTGCTTTTCTAAACTCACCCCAAGAGCAATCTGCCGCATTCTTTCCCTATGGTTATGAATCGAACGGTTCAAAACACAAGCCCAAATCGGAATCGTCTTCGACATGCTGTCCGGGAACCGCTTCCCTCTCCGAGTTGCATCCACAATGAAACACCCGCCCTTCTGTCCTACCCAATTCATCACCAAATCAAAACCCAACAAGAGAAAACAGAGCAAGTAAAAAGCAGAGCACTCTGTACCTGCGAGCTGAGCGACGTGGAGGTTGAGGCGGGAGGTGTTGAAGGACCAGTTGTTGTTGTGGCCGTCGGTGGACTTGAAGTAACACGTGGCGTGGAACGTTGGGGAGTACCAGAGGCCACATCGGAGGTTGGCGAGGAGAGGGAGGTCGGGCCAGAGCTGGAAAATCTCGCCGACGAAAACAGAGTCGTCGTAGATGGATCTCAGCGCGTTATAGAGGGTATTGTCCCTGCGCTTTATGCTTCTGGCGGCTCTGTATATGCTCAGCTGATGAGTATTCTCGTCATCTTCCATGAGAAACTAGTTCTGTTTTTCTGGTCGGTACTTTTTCGCCGGAAAAGGTTTGGTTTGTGATTTTGCGGCGGGGACAGTGAAACTGGGAACTTAACTAGAAGGGGGACACATGTGGTCCACACACAAATACGTAAGATTTGTACTTATTTTCCTAGTCTTATCAGAGCTGAAAGAGAAGAATCAGAACTAAAAGACGTTATTACCCTCATGATCCGACGTATGTACAGATACGTACCACGGTACCCGGACGCGTTTCCGACCGTTTTATTCCGATTTCTGCCACATCAGCGCGTAGGCCTTTCAGTTTAAGAATTTGTGTCCGGAAACGTCAGAAAACGGCCGAAAACTCTCCGATACGTTTGGAAACGTAGCCGTCAATAAATTGGTTCATGGGGGTAATAATGACTTTTTACCTTGGTGTGTATTATACTTCTCTAGGCAAATCACAGCGTTGCTTCACCAGTCTCGCCAGTTCCCCTCTTCTTCTCACTAGCTCATCCAATGCCGAATTTCTGAGCCCAGCTCGAAGAAATCGAATCCCTAATTTCCTTAGGTACCAAATCAAATAAGAACAGTCCTCCGACGATCATGGTTTGATTCAAATTTCAATGAACTTTTTTTTTGCTTGAGCTGATGTGATTGCTGACATGTTTTGATTGTTTATGGCCGATTCGGTGTTTTCGCAGTGGATGATGTGAAGTTGGTTTTGGACTCATTAGTTAGACTCATCTCAAATACGATAATGAAGGTAACTTGCTTACCATTCAGTGGGATTTGATTTACTATAGAACTTGGCATTTTTCATGGTATATTAAGCTGTTGATTTCTTATTTGCTCTTCCCCTTATTATGTTTCATGTGTTATATCACTTATATGTAGATGTGTGAAGTTGTTGCAGACAAAGATAGTAACAGATGGACCAATTGGTTCTCCTATGTTCTCTAGGTAAGTCTAAGTCAAGCGAAGGAAGTGTTTTGTACCGTTCGTGCTTGTGTTATTAGTTGTACACTTCCAGCAATGTCAAATTCATGTGAAAGTTGCAGGTTATATTCTGCATTATTGGCACTCTTCATCAGGTCCCTTCACTTGAAGCAGGATATCATTTCCTTCTTTGAGGTTTGTACTTCTTAGTATTTTGTCTTGTATTCATGTGCTCTTTTTGTCTCTACTCATTTTCTCCCAACTTTAAGCAATTTCAGTTGATAGTTGGTACTGGATTAAGTGAAACGCATCTGCTCATATTAGTTACTAAAAGAAAATGAGTGCTTCTACATTTTTGTTTTGTCTGAAAAGTTGAAGCCCAGTATGTGTAGGAAGTTCTTTGTGTGTGTGTGGGGTTACTGATAATTGATCATATAATTGGCTGCTTTGTAGCAGCACCTTATCTGCTTTTCTCTTTGGTTTGAGTTTTGGGGTTCTTGAATACTTCAAACCTTCTTTGCAGGTGCATATCACCCGAGGTGACTACGATGGAAAGGCTGTGATCATCTCATGGCTTACAGCTGATGAGCCTGGGACAAGTAGTCAAGTACAGTGCAATATGGCACATCAGAGAAGAAGTAGTTTTCTGCAGAGGGGACTATAACAGACTACACTTTCTATGAATACAAATCTGGATACGTCCACTACCGTCATGTTGATGGCTTAGAGGTATATATGTTCATTTTGTGAAGTAGTGCCTTATTTAAGTATGATTTTCATTTATGGCTTAATATTTCTTTGAGATATGTTGATACAAGATATGTTGTATTGTTAGATTTCATAAATATCATCGTACTCCGACTTGCCAAATTAATTTTCACCAGGCGTTCTAAATTTTGTATGTTCTTACATATCCATAAAGCAACAGTTATTCCTTGTTTACATATCAACCATGGATTTGGTCTGCTAGAAATCATGAAATTGATTACATGCCCTATCTGGTATATCAAGAGAACTGTCTGAGTTATTTTTTCAATCTTGCTTGTTAGTTGAAAGTGTTCTTGAATACACCATTTGCTTTTCTGATTCAGATATAACATCCTACTAAAGTTAGGGGAACATAAAGAAGAAGAACGTTCAAATTAAGTTGAAATCCACACAACCTCACCACAGCCAATACAACTAGACAGAGTTTACATTTGATGAAGATTATCTTCGCTTTTTGAATGGTGTTTGAGAAGACTAAAGATCATCGATATATAAAAGATGAATATTCAGGCATTGTTAGCAATCGCTATCAAATGATACTAATCTCTGTTGGCTTTTAAGTGTTTCTGGTTTTTGCAGTCTTGAGTACTCCTGTTTTGACAGCTGATGCTGGATTGATGGCCTTTCGTATTTTGAAGATGTTCCAAGCAGTGTTAGCACAATGCCCCACCGTTGCAAATGCATGCTCAGTTGCTTCTCCTGCACTTTCCCCATACCTAGTGCTCAACAATAGCAATTCAAGCCACAAATCAGAACACAAATCCATCAAAAATAACACATGTGTTAGGAAGAATAGTGGTTAGTTGTACATGCCCTGGAGTCACCAAATTCTCACACCAAATAATGTGCTATATTACCTGTTGCTGACCATTCTAGTTGTTGCAGCAGAGGTAGCCGAAAGGGCTTGTTGTTCAGCAACTTCAGCAGCATCTAAAATCTTGTCTGCACATTTGAGTATGGTACATGTCAACATTTGAACTGCTATATGATACTTTTTTCTGTAGAGGAATGAGATATGATGAATCTGAGTACTTACTGATAGCATCAAGTGAAGCCAAGAGGACTTGTCCTGGAACCATGTTTAGAAATGCCTTCCCTGCTTGGGATTTAACCACTGGTGTCATCACTGATCCGGTCACGAGACCAACTCCATCAAGCATAGACTTGCTCAACTTTGATGTCATCTTTGACAACCTTCTGGCACTGAAATTAGCAGTAGGAGAAAAGCTTAAAACCCTGCTCAATCATGCTCACAAGTTATTCCATGTAAATTGTTTTCAGTTCGGGACTCTACCGTTTCAAGCTCTTGTTCATCCCACTCTTGTTTGTGGCATTAGAATGTTTGCCATGGCTTTCTTGTTTCGCATACCTTTTCTCCTCAACTGGACGAGCCAATGTCGTTTCCCCACCTTTATGGAGCTGTTTATCAATAAGATTACATAAGGTTTCTGGTTTCTGTTCTGTGTTTTTACCCACTTAACCAATTTGTTCTATGTTTAACAAAAGGCTAATAAATCATTTCTGAGTGAAGTCAGTGGAGAAAACAACTAAATTTTGATTTGAAGGTAAAAACGCAGGGACAGAATTAGCTATAGGGGTAAACCAAAAAGAACCTCCTCATGCATGATTTAGATTTCATGAAGATAAACATGTACCATACTAGTATATATGATAATTTTAGAGCTCTAAGGCGCCAGAATAAAAGTTCATAACAGACCTGATTGGCATAAGCATTGCTACACATGAAGATTCCCCTGACAATCTGACCAGTCCCTCCTGCAATTGCCTTGGCCAACACATTGTTATAGTCCTCAATCCTCGGAGCATACTCCTTCCAATCAACACCCTTAATATTCTTCGTAGCGCTACTATTTGAAGTGATCGTAAAGCACGAGTATTCCTTCAAAAACGAGTCCAGAAATCCCAAGTGACTCGCATACTGCTCCGGAAAAGTTACACCGTAGCTCAGAGGATCACCATCTCTCATGGGAATAGAGAAGAGGTAGTTCAAATCATCTATCTTCACTACTGGCTCGTCTTTCGTCAAGGGCCACTGGAGTTCTTCACCGACTTTGATAATGGTGGCCAGAGAAATGTTTTCGTCGAAGATGTTCTCGAGTATGAACTCGCCGACGGCTAGCTCTAGGGCTTCTCCTTCTTCCATGATGTGAACTCTGCATCCTGGGATTTGCAGGAGGATTTGTTGCTGGATGTTTTTGCTGGGGGGTTCTTGGTATTGCAGAGGCTGAGTACCAGTTTGATCATACTGAGATGTACTGGTGGCAGCTTTGGATTTGGATTTGGAACTGGAACAACTGAAGCAACCCATAGCTGTTGTAGCTTTCTTTGTTGTGAAGGAAACTGTGTTTGTCTTTGTGTGTGGAGAAGATGGGGAAAGTTGAAGCTACCTTTGTAGGGAGATTGATTCTTTTGAATAACTTTATTCTATTCCTCCTGGCTACAAAAATAATTTGGCTTTCGGTGGAAGGGGAGATATAGGGTGTGACAGACTGTCTATGATGGATGATAAACAGTAGAGCAGAGAACAAAGCAAGGTTGAAGTTTGCTAAAGGAGTTTTTGAAGTGTGAAATCAAATCATTCGAAGTGTTGGATTTTCATTCTATCTGATATGATCTCAGCTTTATGGGTACACACTGATGTGATGCTCTGCTTGGAATCATGTGGGTTAAGCTGTGAAGACACACCCAGCCTTTCTTGATTTTGAAAGCCCTTAATCCCTGAATGATCTATGCGCTGTCTTGCCACGTAGTGATCGATGATCAAATTGTTGGCCGACATGTTAATTACGTGTGTATGTCATTATAAGTGAAGTTATGCTGATGTGGTATTTAA
Source organism: Fragaria vesca subsp. vesca (assembly GCF_000184155.1). NCBI lineage: Eukaryota > Viridiplantae > Streptophyta > Magnoliopsida > Rosales > Rosaceae > Fragaria > Fragaria vesca. The sequence goes on from NC_020491.1 coordinate 4,971,251, forward strand.
GGAAGTTAAAAGAAAGTTACATGAGGACTAAATTGTTAAAACCCTTAAAATGTAAAGAGTGACCAGTATTTTGTCCAATAGAATACGACTCAAGTTTATGATTTTGAGAGCTTATGGTTTGGTTGTAACAATGTATCTCCATTTTAAACTTTTAGTTGTGTCAAGTCTTTGATAAATCCTGCAGTACTAGTAACTATCGTTCATGGTCATTAAGTTTTTACCCAAATATTTTCTTGACTTCATTTTTATAAAGAAGTCAGCAACATAAATTAATGTATAACGTTTCCTTTTCTTCTTAGGAATTTTGTTAAAGAAGTCTAGGCACCATAAATTTATGGATAATATCAATTCATAATGTTTCCTTTTCTTGTTAGGGAACAGATAACTTTCCTTTTTCCTCTGCTCACTGGGATTAATCATGCGTCGATCTCCAAGTATTACTACATTTGCAGAGTCCCTTGTTCCTCTATAAAACCAAACAATCCCAGTATTAGTAAATTCACTGAAACTTGAGAGCTAAGAGAATTCTCTGTCATGGCTTCGGTAGATTCTGTGCTTGTAGTTTTCATTCTAATGGTTCTCTTGCTCATCATAAATAGTTTCCAAGATAAAATCACCAAGCCTGGACTCGCCGTGGCCATAGATATAGTTGCAAGTATACTCATGCTAGTAGTTCTTGCAATGCTCCGCACCATTATGCTTGATTCCATCTATTCGCCGAGGATCATCACAGTCATCTACATTGGACTTTGTTTCACAGCAGTACTTAATGTATCTAACATCTTCATCATCGGCTTCAACATCGTTGCCTATTGTTTGAGGAGGAGGATGAGACTGATGCAACAAGAGCTATACTGCAGAGTGGAATTTCCTTTTAGGAGGCCTGAAGGTTATGTGATTTTGAGCTATCAAATGGACTTGGAAATGGGGTTTTGCGACGGCGAGTGTGCCATTTGCTTGATGGAGTTTGAGGAAGAAGACGAGTGTGCTTTGCTACATAAATGTGACCACATATTTCATCATCTGTGCCTGCATAAGTGGTTAGCTATCTCCAGCCGATGTCCAACTTGTCGTCAAAGTACCAAAAATTGTACAAAAAAAGAGGAACATGTGATGTAGCTACTAGTTGAGATATACTAATAAACAGTAAATTGGTCCCAAGTGAAATCGTTTCATTTCTTCACCCCTCTGTAACACTGTGATTAACTGATTATGTACATCTTTTAGATATGAAATCCCCTCTCGTTCAATATTAATCGATAGGCTTTATGTCCCTCTTGTTGTACCTTCCAACCTAACGGGGTTTCACCCGTTTTCATAAAAATAAATTTGATCCAAATCAAACTTCATTTCCTCTTTGGATTGGTAGAATCCTTTTCCATATTGATTTCCACTAAAATGTGTCTTTTACTTATCTGTAGTGGAACTGGATTACTAGAATACGCTTGTACTCTCCTTTTGATCTTTGATTTTCTTGGCTCAATTGGATTACTAAATCAGGCTTCAAAGTATGAATCCCTCTCTGATATAAATCAAAGGATAACAAGGCTAGTAGTCCATAATTTTGACACTTGAGAACCCTGTCATATGGATCTCCTGTTTTATCCTCTCATGTTAATAAATCTCTGTCTAATACTCCTCAACATCTTAAGTGCTAAACTTAAACATGAAATTTCCCTTGCCTTAGAAATAGTCATCTGTATATTCAATATACTAGGTGCCATGATAACATACACCTTTATTCTTCTTGACAGTTCCCTTGATCATAATAGTCCCGTCGACACTATTCCGATCGTCCTCCGCATTATTGTGTTTGGCTTCCCTGTGTTACTTCAAGTATTTATCTTATTACTCACGGTAAGAATGTACTGTCCAGGGATTATCACAGGAATGCAACATCTACAGAATAAAGTGACCTTTTTTCTGGTGAGAATCGGCGCGAAGAGGCCTAAAGGTCATGTGATATTCAGTTACCGAAGGGATGAAGAAATCGGGTTTTGCAGCAGCGAGTGTTCTATTTGCTTGATGGAGTACAAGGAAAAGGAGAAGTGTGCATTGCTAGATAAATGTGGACACACATTTCACCATATGTGCCTGCATATGTGTTTGAATGAATCTACCCGTTGTCCACTTTGTCGTCGAAGTATCAAAGATTGTTCACAAAAGGAACTCTATGTAGCTGCTAACTGAGACATACAATATAGTCCAAATGTTCATCTTCTACTTCTATATTACTGGAACTGGATTATATCTTCCTCAAAGGATTAGACTATGTACGTGTGCTTTACAATTTACTTAACAGAAGAAATACAAATTGTTATTGTGCATGTTAGTCCTTTATTGTGCATAATACATGTATTGATTTGAATTTTTTTTCTTTTATATGAGATAAATGTCTCGATTTTGTAATGATTGATGTTACTAGACTAAATAATACATAACTTATTAAAATTTCTCGAGCCGACAAAACTCAAAAGAATCCTCACTAGTTTGGTATTTATGTATTTTTTTTTTTTTTTTTGTAGAAGATGGTTTTTTGGATCCTCAACTGGGTCACTTGCAGGAGGTCCAGGCCCATTGGCTCCTTACAGTCCGAGTAAGAGTCTGGTTTCATATGACTACAAACTCTCACTGAACCTCCGCAGAAATACAAGGACTTCCAAACTGAATCTCAAGCTCAAGCTTTGAGCTTTCTCAATCAGTCTCTTTATCAAAACATACACACGTACAGAGATTCCAATATCAAATCAAACTTCCTGGTTTTAGTTTGTGTTCTGTAAGTAGTTCTTATCTCATCTTCAATGGCTTCAGAGATTCTACTTTTGATTTATATATCTCTTTTTCCATGGTTTAGTCTATGCATTGTTGTAAACTAAATGATACCCAGCTGATCAAAATCATAGTAGACTTCATACATCTGTGCCTACATAAGTTTTCAATGCATATGTTCGAGTTATTTTGATGGGATTTGTTGGGTATGTTTTGTATGTTTGATTCAGCAGTTGAAGGAGTTCAGCTTGGAATTATGATTCTAGCTGTGGTGGCATTGCTTCTGTGTGTCTTTCTAGGAGCTTTCGCTCTGATCCCATCTGGTATATTCTTATTCGTTTATCATCTTATAAAGAACAAAAGCAATCTTTCTGAGTTGTTGTAATGTCAAAGAGTTTGAATCTTTGATAGCAAGTTTTGGGTTCGGGATATAAAAGAGAAACTCTTTTTGGTTGCAGGGAATACAAAAAATGTTAAGTCAAATGCTAAAGCTGAGAAGGTAAAATTGTAATTCTTAGCAAAGAAATTATCAGTTTTCTAGAAGTGAAGTTTGAGCAAATGTTTATGCTATTTCCATTGCCAGACAGCCAAGATATACACTAAAGCTGAGGTCGCTTTGCATAATAAACGAACAGATTGTTGGGTGATTATCAAAAACAAGGTACAATCCATAGTTTCATGTTCTTGGGAGATCTCTTGTGCTTGTTTCAGCCTTCATGTGGCTTTGCATTTCACACTTGCATAGTTTTGTCAATGGCTGTAGGTGTATGACCTTACACCATATGTAGAGGTACACCCGGGTGGTGATGCCATCCTCGCACATGCTGGGGATGATTCAACTATTGGGTTTTATGGGTAAGTAGTATATCTGCTGAAATGCTTTTTCTTCCTTTACTCGTTGCCAAATGATAGTTCCACCTCTAACGAGAATGTTTCACCAACAATGTGTTGATATTGGATGTGACTGGATAGTTTTAAGTGACTCTCGTCTTATTTGATTGCTGTCAACTAATCATATTTCGAAATAAACCCAGGACAATTGATACACATACATATGTAAAACATCTCTCACCCGAATCATGTTTTAACTCCAAAAGTGAGGTTTTACATCAATGTGCAGAATGTGTTTCAATTGGTTCTTTCTAAGTGCAAATTCATAGGTTGATCTCTATCTTCCTAGATCAGCTGGGTAGAACTTTTGTCTTTGTAATCTGCAGTACCTAGCACCTGCAGATTACATTTTATTGCATCAATAAGCTTGTGGCAATGACATTGCTGACATTATCTTCTTTCATGTTTTATAGGCCACAGCATGCTAGCCTAGTCTATGACATGGTTCACGAATTCTATATTGGAGATCTGGAGCCTGGAGCCGCTGTAACTAAGTAGTCAATAGCTTGTAATATCATCTCTTAGGCACCAGCATTCCTTCTGTATTCAAATAATTTCTAGTTGGTTTCAGTATTGCGTTTGTCACCTGTTTGCTTATGAATTTGGTTTCAAAGTGTTCTTGCATGAAAACCCCTGATCTCATGTGTTCTAGTGATCACAATGATAGTCAAACTAGAATATGAAATTGAACTAGAGTTCTTCCCATTTACATTTGAGGGAAGATTAAAGACTGCTCACTCAGTATCTCTTGAAAATCTGACTCTTTGTACCAAAAAAAAAAAAGAGCCTGACTCTACAAATGAAGGTATATCATCGATCAAATATAGGGAAAGCAATGGAGCAGTAAAATGAGCAACCAAATGAAAAAAGGCTTGAATTGAATTAATTGATATGTACCAACAGCATATGGAAAAATCACATTTCAAGCTATCATATGAATCTCTGTAAGAATTGAGGTTACAGAACTAAAGAATGAGGCTGGGGGGAGAGACCGAGTTACAAATCAACCCTGACATTCTGGGTTGAGGCTGAAGAATCAAATGGATTTGAATGGATGAAGCAAAAATTTCCTAAAAGCACTCTAACCAATAACCAATAATTGAATTGCCAACCAATCCCACCCCAACAAATTTTTCTTCCAACACCCTCGTCACCCATTCGATCTTGAGAGATGGGCAACTGATCACAACAGGTTTGATCACAATGTGTTTCACTGATCACAACAGGTACGATCACAATGTAATATGTTTCACTTGGAACTGAGCAAATTTCTTAGCTCTCATATTTCTTCGGTTGATACCACTGTGCAAGACTTCTAGCCAAAGAGCTGAGGAATGACAACTTTGGAGGAGCTCCTTTCTTCCCTAAATGCTTTCCTCCCAAATCCGTGTAAGTTGGACCCATATCCTTGCTTCGTTCAATCTTCAGGGATAATAGATCAGAGCAGGTCAGAAAAAAGAAAAGAATTTCTACCTCTTCACATGTAATGTTACAGTTTAGAAGAAAGGCCTCACTCAGCATACCTTGAATATCTTCCCATTCTTCAGGTGATATCGAATACCCGACCAATTGATAGACTGAGTAAAATGAGAACGAAAAGCAGAGATGGGGTACAAAAAATTATCTACGACCAGTGCAATGAACACCTGTCATTCAAGTAATAATACATTAACATTAACATTAGAAAGTACTGAGTAGCAGTCAAATAGTTTCAAGAAATATGAATCTTCGTAATGAAATTCAGAGTCTCTTCAGAGAACAAGGAAACTTACAAGTGCCCAGTTATATGTAGCAAGTGAAAGGTTAGGTGCCTCTGGTGATAGCATGTTGCATAGATGGACTTCTATCCTTGTCAAGTTCCACATTGAAAGAAGTTCCACAATAGTGCATACAGCTAGGCAGCCTACCAGTGTCAAACCTGGGAAAAGATGGTTGCAACAGTCAGCCCTATGATTATGGTTTGCTTTGAAGAATAAAATAAGACTTAAATTAAGGGTGGTTTTCTAGGTTAAACTTCTGAGTCCAGGTAGAAGTCTGTCATTATCAGATGCAACTGAGATGCACCAATTAAAGGCGAAACACAAGATGCATTTCTTGGACATCAGGATTTTTGTTAAAATCCTGATTTGCAGTACTCTGTCTAAAATTCTAAATTATCTACCCAATGACCACAAAAGGAGTTGAAAGCAGGGCACCAAAACTGTATCCTCCATACTGAATTTCCCCACATGTATACTCTAAAGGACCTATCTAAAAGGTAAAGTAGGGTTCTCACCACCAAAAGTGAAGGTTGTTTCCTCAACCGAATACCCCTTAATATACATTCGTAGGGCTGCTGTTACATGAACTATGGCCATCAAGTATGGTGTTACAAATCCCCATGAGAGATAGCAGTGGACAGTAAATAATGCGCGGTTCATAATCCAGTTAACCTTTGTTAAATATGATTCCAATACAAATGTCTGCTTCCTCAAGTAATTCCAATACCTACATGAAAAGTCAAATGTTTAAATTCAACCAAATTCTTTAGGTAAGAAGTTTTTTGTTTTGGTATTTGAATAATTGTGCATAACAAACCTTGAGAAACTAAGATCACTTGCAAGGGGATGAGGAAAGACAGCAACTGGAGGTGATGTGATGAGCCTCTTGTGAGCCCCTGGAAAGGGTCAATAACATCAGCATAATGCTTGGTCACTATAAATGATGCTGTACTTTGGTGAAGGCCTTAATTCACTAAGATCAATGCACCTATGCCTATTAAATGATCGAGATTGAACAGAAAATGTCAATGAGAATATACCAGATATAGCTGCCAGAGTCATATCATCGGAGTAACCACCATCTCTAAGCCCTGAGACCACACCATAGCGATCAAGTCTAAAATCATCTGCATGCATCTGCAATCAATCCCAAACAGTTAGCCTGATATCTCAAATTTATATAACGCAAGCTAGACAGGAAGAAGATGATAGCTACTTGCCATCATGCAACCTCCCCAGAGAAAGAATGTCCTTCCACCGGTAGCAAAGCCCATTGAGCAAGGCTGTTGACAACAAATATTCCAGAAATCAATGAGTCAGGTATATGTTATGCACCCTAATATACTTTTAAGCATCCAAAAGCAGTAATTTATGCCGCTATTGTTTATGTAATTGTACTTTATCTGATTTTGCGAGTTGGCATTAGTTATGCAGAATGAAATATAAATTAAGACTTGTATATTTGAACTATAAATTTCAGATATGCTTTTAAGTGAAAAAAGAAACTGGAGAGCATGTGGTTGATGGTTCCATACCATATGATACTCGTAGATGCAGTAACTTCCTAAACTTCCTGAAGGCAAATCAAGAGGGTATCCAGTTTGAATGAATATCTGCACATCATTTCAACAGAGTAATATTAACAACCACAACCAGAAAATTAGCTAGAAGATGGGTTACTATATATTACATCAGAGTACAAGGATCATACGTCAGGATTTTTCTCCATCTCAGTAGTTAGGGCTCCAATTGATCCAGGGTGGAGCCTAACATCATCATCCAGAAATAATACATACTTGCTGTCTTTGTGCATTTTGTCCACTCCAACCTACAAAAGGACATCACTATCAGTAAACACAAGAATCTCACATTATCCAAAGTTCAAACCCAAAAGGCAGAAAGTTTAAATGCAACAGGCTAGTCTGAAGCCAAATTTCCATATATACAAGTAAATATGAAACTTTTTTTAGGATTTGACAAGGATCCCCTAAGGAGGAAAGTTATAGAACAATCACTTTGATCCAGTATCTAGTCTAGACATCATACACAATTAAGAACAGGTTATAATTCACAAACAGAAAACATAAGTTGTGCTACACCTTTAATATTGCACAGCGACACAAATAATACTTTAGTTTGTACACTAGAAACATACCAATTGATTGTGAATTTTCTGACTGCAGGTTGTTGAAAGACCAGCCACAATAATCTTAGCATCAACCTCCTCCTGCCAACAGAACCATGGTAAACAGGTAAAGGAGGTTAGTATATTGAAGATTGTTTTAGTGTAAACATCAGCCATTTAATGAAGAAGAAGCAATTAATGCATCAAAGCAAATGTTATGGCATTGTCTCATGTGTTTTGCTTTTGTGATTATTAGAAGACTTAATATATTAAAAAATATAATTACAAACTGCTGTAATAGTACCTTAAGCTCAGATGTTAGCATGGATACAGCACGGTAAGCAGGGTCTTCCGTACTTTCCACCACAAAAATAAATTCTAAAGGACCTCCATATAGAGACGTGATCTGTGTTCATTAATAAAACAAAACCATGAGCATCCTTGATAGTACAACACTATTCATCGAAAGACACAGAAACGACTCCCTCACCTGACTTCTCCAATTATGTAAGTTATGTTCTCCAAATCCTTTCAAAGGCATAACAACAGACACTCTTGGCAAGTTGACCTGATTCGAGTGCTCGAGTTCCATGATATCCTGGCAAAGGAAAGCAAAACTATTCCCTCGTTGCATACTATCCTTCATCCTTTTAATCTCTCTGTTCCTGAATCGAGAAAAAAGAAACACAACAAATTGAATATCAATCACGAAATTGAACCATAACACTAAACAACAAGCCAATCGCCGAGAGAGACTAGAGTTCAAGTACCTGACATAAGCTGCACAAGCCCATCCCAAAGCCAGAAGCAAACAAATTGAACATCCCTGCAGCACCAATAACATTGAAATCAGATACCTTGGCTTACACTATATCAAAACACTGAGCGCCAAAATTTGATGAAAGAAAAATCAAAACATTACAAATAGTGAACTATTCATGAGGACAATTTCACTCTAAAAATCCAAAAATCCATTTCTTCTGACCATAAACCAAATCCTTGACCTCATTTCTGCAACTAAATCACACTTTTTCACCCAAACAAATCAAAAGTTAAACCTAAATTTCAGAAATCAAAATCAAAAACTGCCGCCATAAATCAAAATCCAAACATGTTCAAAATCCGAGCTCCTCGAAATCACCACCTCCACAATCCGAGCTCGAATTCCGTCGCGCAATTCTCCACATTAACAAAAAAAAAAATTGCTCCGGCGAGCAAAAAAAAAAATCAAAAGAAGAAGAAGAAGGAGCTGGATCTGAGAGACGAACCTGGAGCTGAAGAAAGACGGCGAAGGGAGAACAGAGCGTTTTGCTGAGAGAGAAGAGCAACGAATCGAGAGGATCCATTTCCGTCGTCGACATTATTCTTCAATCTTTTCTCCGTCGACGACAGAAACCTTCACCGTGGCCTCTCTCTCTCCGTCGGAGACAAAGACGAGGCGACGAGAGCAGCTCCTCGGAATCAACAACCGCACATTTGCTCTCTCTCTCTCTCTCAGATCGCCGCCGGCTCGGGTTTAAACGACGTCGTTGAACCGTAAACGCAGAGAAGAGAGAGAGAGAAAAAACGACGTCGTTGGACTGAAAGGAGAGAGAGAAAACGGAGGAGGAGGAGGAGGAGGAGGAGGAGGGATAGTGTGACAGAGCGGGAGGAGGAAAAAAATAGGAGAGGTTTGATTGGGCTTCTTATTTTCGCTTTTTGGGATCGAGCTGGCAAAGTTCGTTTTTTTTTTTTTGTTAAGGTACAAATGCAGTTGGAGAAAAAAAGAAAATGAAAATTGAAATTGGTTATTATGGGGGAGAAGGTGAGCTGGGGATTGAGACAATACAAAGGAAGATGCTTTGGTTGTGATCCGAATCTGGGAGGGGTTTCTGCATCACTGTCAGCTCTCTGGTTTTTTGCCAATCCCACTCTGGCTATTGGTCATTGTTGTAAGAGGGAATGACTTGTCTGTGAGTGTAAAACTATAAACAGCAAAAATGTTTGATCTAGCGCAGCATATAAAGAATTTCGGATACAAATTTTGAGTAAAGATAAGAGACGGATGTATATTACTTGTGTAAGACCAACAAAGGAGCTGGAGGCATAAAAAAATGATTGTGTAATACATTTAAGGTGTTCAACTAATTAGTACTGACTACAATGGTCGTCCGACGTATTTTACGTTGATATATATATCTAATCAATCATGAATGAAAATTTTTATTCTACAAAAAAAAAAAAAATAGGTGCATACTATTATGAAACTCTGTATTCGAACACTTTGTTAATCATATAGGTTTGTATTTTAGTTTCTTACGATTTTTAAAAATTATATCTACGAAAGTAACATGAATAAGATATCGTCTACTCATAAACTTGTGATTTGTTTAATCAGATGAATGCAATTAATTAATTAAAAGAAGAGTAAATGACACTTTAGTACTAATTTTAAAGGTTTATTGCCCACCCCAATGAAAAACTTTTTCCTATGCTCATTTCAATTAAACTTAATAGATTTACTTTTCTACCCATAACTTATCTATCTCTCTCCTCTCATTCCGGATCTCTCTTTCATTTCTCTCTCTCTCTCTCTCTCTCTCTCTCTCTCTCTCTCTCTCTCTCTCTCTCTCTCTCTCTCTCTCTCTCTCTCTCTTCTCCTCCTCACCATGGTCTTCTACGTCATGCCCTCCCAGATTCCGATTCAGATTCACTCCTCCTCCGACTCCAAGACCTCCTACGCCGTCATCTTCGACGCCGGCAGCTGCGTCCATGTCTTCTGCTTTGACCACAACCTCAACCTCCTCCCCATCGGAAAAGATCTCGAGCTCTTCCTCCAGACCAAGCCCGGTCTCAGCTCCTACGCCTCCAACCCTCGCAGTGCCGCCCTGTCGCTCTCAGATCTCCTCCACAAGGCCGAAGCCGCCGTTCCTAAGGACCTGCGTCCCTTCACCCCCGTCCGCGTCGGCGCAACCGCCAGCCTCCGGGCGTTAGGTGTTGATGCATCTAATCGCATTCTCCAGGCTGTTAGGGATTTGCTCAAGCAGTCAAGCTCCCTCAGCTCCCAACCTGATGCTGTTACTGTCATCGACGGAACTAAAGTTTACTGGAGGTAGTAAACTTTAGTTTTTCGAATCTAAATTGTTCTTCCTCTGTTTTAGTATGTATTATAGCCTTGAAAATACTGTTTTGCAAGTTTACTACCCCCAGTAAAAGTTTACTAGGGGTAGTAAATTTTATTTTTGCATCTAAGTTGATTTTTCTCCGTTTTAATGTGTACTTATGGCTTTGGAGATATTGTTTTGCAAGCTTACTACCCCCAGTATAAGTTTACTGGGGGTAATAAACTTTATTTTTTCGCATCTACGTTGTTCTTCCTCTGTTTTAGTGTGTATTATGGCATTGAAAATATTTTTTTACAAGTTTACTACCCCTAATAAAAGTTTACTGGGGGTAGTAAACTTTAGTTTTTCGAATCTAAATTGTTCTTCCTCTGTTTTAGTGTGTATTATGGTATTGAAAATACTGTTTTGCAAGTTTACTACCTCCAGTAAAAGTTTACTAGGGGTAATAAATTTTATTTTTTCGCATCTAAGTTGATTTTTCTCCGTTTTAATGTGTACTTATAGCCTTGGAGATATTATTTTGCAAGATTACTACCCCCAGTAAGATGTTTACTAGGGGTGGTAAACTTTTTTTTTTGCATATATGTTGATTTTTCTCTCTTTTAAGGTATATAATGGTCATAGGAAAACTGTATTGCAAGTTTACTACCCCCAGCAGAAGTTTACTAGGGGTAGTAAACTTCATTTTTTGCCGGTATGCTTCCGGCAAGATCCGGTGGGTTCTGGTGACATTTTTTTCAAAAAAATCCAGTGAGACTCCGGCAATTTTCCGATCACCATCAATTTTCCGGCGACCGGTGACCGGAATCCGGCGGCCAGTGTCCGGTGATGGGAATCAGGCAACCGGTGTTCAACGACCGGAATCCGGTGACCGGCGCTGGTGTCCGGTGTGCTTCCGGGAAAGTCTTCTCTTCTTCTTTTTCTTTTTTTCTCTTTAAATAAAAGTTAAGGGTAAAAAAGTCTTTTAAAATATCATTTTATTATATTTTAATAAAGATTTGTGTATTTGGGCTTAAAATAAGTACCTTGTATTCAAATGGGCTAATAAAAAAGATTATCATTGAAATGAGGTTTGACTTTTTTTATTTTGTGCAAATGGTCTTTTTCCCTTAAAAGAAAACTGATTTGAATTTCAATTAGATTTTGACAACTCCTTAGTTTATCTATCTAGAATGATAACAGTTTTGATGATAGAGATTGCAGCATTCAACTTCAACCCTTAGAAGGTCGTGGTTTACTATTTTGCAGTTTGACAAAATAAGAGACTTAGGGGTGAAGCTCTCCACCAATTATTGGCTCTAAATCAACAAAGAAGCGTGTACGCTATTGATTTTAATTAAAAAAAACCTATATCTTATTACAAGGAGTGTCATGAGTCATGACTCATAACAAATAATTTAAAGATGCCAGAAACCAGAAAGCTCTTATGAATCATTATAATTAATTCTCACAGCTAACAAATCCACTTTAGAATTCTATATATCCCAACTTGGATTCATATTTCGGACCCACGAAATGATAATTTATAGATGAACATTGTGGATATTCCATTTCCTTTTTGGGATCAAATTCAAACTGATATCATATCATGATTCACAATGGTTTAAGCACAAACTGATAGAGAAAACCGTGTAAACCGTGTTTCGCTTGCAGAGGCGACTTTGGGGGCAAAATCTGATGCAAGAGGTTATATCATGTTCATGAATATATGAAGCGTTTGTTAATCTAAAAGGAATGATTTGTACCCCATTTATTTAGCATATTAATCAAACTCAGACGATTACTACTTCCTGGTAAATTCAAGTTAATGAACCATGCCAGGATATAACTGCATAACATATAGCTGCATTCGGATATTTCTGTCTTGCGCAAATATTATCTCTTGTCGAGTTGTCGCCTAACATGTTATGTTGTTGGTATGTCGTTTTAAACCATGAGAACCTACACTAAATCTGGTAACGAAACGTAATGTGTGAAGCTTGAAGGAACAAAACCGAAACTACTTACAAAACTCTAGTAGTAGTTACTGCTTGAAGTTAAGTAAGTGGGTGACACTGTGGATCATACAAGTTTCTTTTAGAGTTGGTCATTATCAGAAGAGAATGGAAAGGAATTAGGTATTTGTGTCGACTAATTAGTGGGTTGTGTCCTGTGCTGGTTTAGCTTTTAGCATATTTGTAATGAAAAGGCATCTGGGATAGACCATATATATGCCTACAACTGTGGGGAGGCAATGAATTTAGGCAAATTAGAGAGAGTATATATCATACTAGGAAAGCGCTGGACTACGCCAGAGTAGTGTACGCCAATGTGGGGTTCTCGTCACGTGGCAAAATATCAGCCACAAATTTGAATCTTAAGGGTATATAAGTAAAATTATCAACTAACTGCCGTTACATCAATAAACCTATCACAAAAATCAAACCCCCCTATCCCCAGCCAACTAGTTTTGACTCTCTCTCTCTCTC
>NC_020491.1:4984387-4991212 GCF_000184155.1 Fragaria vesca subsp. vesca
TTGTTAAGGTGCGGCGACATAGGCGGCGGCTGGCAGGTACTACTTTGAAGGGGCATACCAAGAGGAACAGTGAAGTCTAAGCTGATCACTATACGGCTCCGATCAGAGCAATATAGAAGGAAGGGAATATGAGAATGGGTTCTGGACTTCTGATGAAAAGCATGTGCTTCTCCACATGGTGATACTCAATAGTTTCATATGTAGTTCCTTTGAACAAGTGGGTAGGGAAAATCAACACGTATAATGGTTTACTTTTAGAGGTAGGGAGGTCTCCCACTTGATCAAACTATAAATGCATAAAGTAATATTATTCCCTTTCATTTTATCTCAGTTAAAACAGATTTTAACAGCTCATTGAAAATTACGATGGTACCCTCCCGTTTAAACAGCGTTTCGGCGTTTACCTACAGAGGCGTATTGCAGCTTTGCCATCATACTAAAAATATTAACAAGTTCCTGCTCTCGATCACAATCACATCCAGTTTCACATGGTGTTGCCAGCTTTGAAGGCGTTGGGCCATGTTAGCAAAAGACAGAAGCTCATTCTGGATTAGATAGGTTTATAATTAGCAAAGGAACAATTCTTTCTTTTCTTAGACACATGGGGTACAAATGCTAACCTACCAGTCTCTCTGATACTGACTTGTACCTAAAATTCCTTGGGGGCATAGATGATTGTTAGTTTTCTGGGATTTCCATGCATGGATCAGTGCTTTGCAGATTAAGGAGGAGAAAATAACAGCTAGCTAGCTGCTAAGTTTCTCTAATAACGCCTCGCGGAAGTGCAAGTAAATTTTCGCTACCGTTAGAGCTACAATCCGGGGCTAATGAGGCAGAGCAAGTTTAGTAATGGTCTATCTCTCTGGCTTGACGCTAGTGCAAGGTTTCTGAAACAATTCAAGCAAGTACAAAACTAAGTGAAACAGGCTAAAGGACGTGAGGGAGAAAGCAATCTAGAAGATAACTAATCTTACGGACATGAATGCATAAGATGAGATACTGAGGTTTCAGAAAATGTGATACAGAGCAGATAAGATGATGTACCAAACTACCAATAAAAAGATTAGTTACATTAATGTATTAATCCAAGGATTCGAAAAGCATATAGCAGTATGATGTTATGAACTGAGATACTGACAATTTAATTCTCAAAAAAAAAAGAAAAAAGAAAAAAAAAGAGATACTGACAATTTGATGATCTCGACTTCGGTTACCACCAAAAGTACAGTTGCTTATGGTACATGTTTTCAGACAAGAGTTTAGAAGAATATCAAAACTGGATGCCTACTCCCATTTCTAGATAAAACTCTAAAAGATGCCTATATAAATAATCATTTCATACAGAGCAATGTAAAATGGGAATCATCCTATAAAGACAATACCTTAATCTAGTGTAATAAATTTAATGGAGTGTAGAATCTTGATCCAGTCCGTTATTCTGCTGAGCAACCACATGAACTTCACTCTTCTCATTGTTTCCCACTAAGTGATGAAGAAGCACGCCAGCTGCAACACTGACATTTAAGCTCTCCACAGCCAAAAATGACCGGAACTCTTCAGCAGAGCACCCATGATTCACTTCAACAGATTCACTATCGTCAAACCCTCCAGCAGTTACATCAACAGGAATATTTCCAGGAATTCTAATCAATTGAGTGCAAGATCTTTCCACCAAAGGCCTCAACCCAGTGCCCTCACTACCCAAAACAAGAATGGTTGGTTCACTAGGTACTATCTCATTCAAAGGAATAGCTTTGCTAGAAACAGAGCCGCCAAGAACACGCCAACCATTTTCAGCTGAGGATGTTAGAAACTGCATCATGTTCTTGCAATATCGCAACTCCATTAACTCAAGTGAGCCTGCACTTGCTTTACTCACAACACCACTCAGCGGGGCTGAATTCTTTGCACATAACACCACCCCTGCAGCTCCAAAGTAGTAAGAGGACCTGATGATTGCCCCCAAATTTTGAGGATCTGTAACCTCATCCAAAGCTACCCAAAGAGAACCCTTATCTTCCTCGACTGAAATAGGGTCCAATTCCTTAATTTTAACCATCTCCAATGGGGAAGCATCTAGAAGCAGACCCTGATGGGGTCGATTATCAGCAGCCATATTAAGATCATGCTTGCGCAATTCCTTTATGGTCACCCCAAAATTTTCAGCCATCCTCAAGACTCTCTCAAATCCCTTCTTGTCCTTCTTCTTCCTATTATTATTGCTCAAATCCAAGCCTTCTTGAACATACAATGTATAAAATTCTCTTCTTCCAGCTGACAAAGCAGCCAAAACTGGACCGACACCATAAACACCTTGGCCAACCAGTCTAGGTACCGACGATTCACTAGCCTCTTGCCATGTCTTTCTGCCCCAACTTTCCTGCCTATCCCACCTTCTATACTCAGGTTTCTCAGCATTGACATCTTCCATTCTCCTGAACCTATTCTTGATCTGATCCCACCTTGGATCATCACCAGCCTCCATTTCTTGTTCTTCTCCACTCCCTTCTGAATTGGCTTCTTCCTGTCTTCTATCCCTCACACTGTACTCACTTTGCCTATCCCTCGCACTGTACTCACTTCGCCTATCCCTCGCACTGACCTCACTTCGCCTATCCCTCCCACTGTACTCACTTTGCCTATCCCTCCCACTGTACTCACTTCGCCTATCCCTCTCACTGTACTCACTTCGCCTATCCTTCATTCCATTTCTTCTTTCTGCACTCTTCCTTTCCGATGGACCACCATTCCCAACAAGACCTTCTGCAGACACCTCCCAAGAAGACCGCTCAGTTTTCGGCTTCCTTTCTTCCTCTACTCTTTTCACTGATTTGTCCCAAGAGGACTTACTACGGTGGTCTCCACCTCTACTCCTGGCCTCTTCCCCAGAAGAACCAGCATTGCTGTCTTTCTCCAACCTCTTAGCAGACTCCCCCCAAGACGAAAGGGGTGTTTTCGTAGCCGTTGCTCGCTGCTCCAACCGTTTCGCTTCCTTAGCTGCCAACCACGGCAGCCTACTTCCATTTCTCCCCTCACCGCTTCTCCCTCCAATACCCTCATTAGTCCAATTCGAAAAACCTCTCCCTCTCACCAAAACCCAATTCTGTGTACCACTTTTAACCCTGAACCCGCTCGAATAACATCTGGGTTTCACAACACCGTCATTTCCTACAACCCTATAACTAGAACCATTATGAAAATCAACCAAGGGGGATTGGGGTTTACTAAAGCTAAGGTTTAGTGAGGTTTTTGGGTGAGCACCAATCTGTAAAGACTGGGACTTTTGGGTATCAAACCCTTTAAAGCTTCTGGGTTTCGAGCAAACCCTAATAGCCAATGGAAATGCCTGACCCTTTGTCAGATTAGTAGCATACATTTGGGTAGTAGCAACTAATCACTAACAAGTTGACAACACCCTAGGAAACTTAAAAGCTCAAAACTTCAAACCCAGATATATCCAAATCCAAAAAGAACAAAACTTGAACCAGAAAATCAAAAAGTAGAAGGCTTTGATTACTGGGTACCTTATCCGCAAGACATCGCTAAGCTGCTACCTTCTGAAACTCAATGAAGAATGAAGAAGCTAGTAGCTGTGTAGTGAAGACTGGTTGAAACGACGCCGTTCAGGATAAGAGGGATGAAAGTGACCGAAACACCCTTTTCGTACTGAGCACACAGTAGGGCAAATCCACCGCAACAAGGGTGTTTTCATCAAAAACGCAATTATAGAAGGCCTCTTTATATTTCCGTGAAAAACCCCGAAAAATCGCAAAACCCTAAACCCTACTAAACAATGGGAACTCCAGAAACGTCTCGGGAGCCGTGCCCGGACAGAATCCTGGACGACGCCGGCGGCGCGTTCGGGATGGGCGTAGTCGGAGGAGGCGCGTACCACTTCCTCAAAGGACTCTACAACTCGCCCAAGGGCGCGCGTCTCTACGGCGGCGCGCAGGCACTCCGGATGAACGCGCCGCGCGTGGGCGGGTCCTTCGCCGTGTGGGGCGGCGTTTTCTCCACCTTCGACTGCACGATGGTGTACCTCCGCCAGAAAGAGGACCCCTGGAACTCGATCCTCAGCGGCGCCGCCACCGGCGGGTTCCTCGCGATGCGGCAGGGGATGGGCGCGACGGCGAGGTCCGCCGCCATGGGAGGCGTGCTGTTGGCGCTGATCGAAGGCGCCGGGATCATGCTGACCACCGTGTTGGAGAAGAATCAAAATCAGGCGATTATGATGGAGGACCCTGCTGCTGGTATGACAGGTCTGCCTGGGCCTGAGGCGGAGGGAAGCTCCTCCTCCTCGGTTGGTTCGTGGTTGGGAGGGTGGTTTGGGAAAGGCAAAGAGGCTGAGGCGGCGGCGAGCAGCGGAAGCGAGACCACGATTCTGGAGAGTTTCGATGCGCCTCCGGTGCCGAGTTATGACTACAAGTGATGATCTTGGTCAGTACTATTGTAGGTGTATCATATTGAATTTTCGATATTATATTTCAATGATGTGTTTTGAATTTTCACCGGGGAGAATGAAATGTTGGTTCTGGTTTGCTTTGGGAGTAAGAAAATCCTAAAGCTGCATTTAACTTCTGAGTTGTTTTGTTTAGTACAATTTTGCTATCATTCTCTGCAGTTCTGCATTTACTTGTCTGGCTCATTCTGTCTTGCCCTGTATATGAAAGGTCAAAGCTTTGTGAAAGTTTAGATGTTAGAAGTTAAATGCTGGACCTTTGGTTTGTTGGAGCTTATGTTGATTAAACTTTGAGGTGGGAATAGATGTAAAGATCAGAATTTTTTAAAATTTTAACCCCAAGTTTCTTGGGATCATGCAAGGTTTGAGATGATGTTTTGAATACAGGTTAGGTGCTTTGTTCTGTGACCTCTGCAAAATGATTTGAAATTTTGTTACTTGTGTGTTGGGTGGCTGCTGCATACTTGATATTGCGTTGAACTATTTGAAAGCAGGACATTTCCTGCCAGAGCTAGGTATGAATTACTGCATAAACTTGATTGGCTCTATAAGGCAAGCCAGACTAATAGCAGTTTAGGGTTTCTGCACTAGACCTGGTGGCCATGCCGTATTATTTGGTTTTCTTGTATGCAAACATGAGGTCGTGTATGATCTGCTTGGAAAAATAACCTTTTCTGTAATGTTAGCATTACAAGGTTGTATCTAGCACTATTATCCTGATCTCTTTGATATCTTGCTATTTAGAAGCAGGAGTTGCACCATTTGCACGTATGTGTGCCATTGCAGAGAAAGAACCCTGTTGCTAGAGTTGTTGGAACCCCCAGAAGTTTTCAACAATGTAGATTTGTTATTCAGTGTTAAGCAGTCTGCATTCTGTAAATACATTACATTTATGGCCAAATGCCGTTGCATCTTCCATTCTTTCGCTCTAATACGGGCTAAAGGATGGCACGTTGTTAGTCTCGGACAATCAACTTTTATTCTGCTAAACTTGGGATTATTTTCATTGTTCAGTAGTTGATATTCCAAACCAGATGGAGACATGGAGTGAATGTTAGATCAATCAAATTCTTTTGGGTTTGTACTCAAGAAATTTTATGACTTTTATCCCTTCTTTTGAAAACAATAGACAAAATTTTCATTATCTAGACGAACTCGACATATACATACCGTTGGGACGTAGTTCAGTAATCAAACCCTCTCCCTCCCAAACTTGCCATGGTTTCTGCCTTTCGGGCATCTCTATTGCAGGTTTTCAGCGGGCCTCTGGTTCAATACTTCTTTATTATTGTGAAATGTATATGGTATGACAAGTTCTAAGTCACGATCATTCTTCATTGTTATGGTGAAATGTATATGGTATGACTTACAAACCAAAACAATTCATATTTTAGTTTTGCACATATATGTGTAGCACAACATGCCATCATGATTTGAGGAAGTTCTATCATTTGAGGAAAAGGGATGGCTAGACTATGTACCTCTTATGATTTGGTTGCAATTTTATGTTAGTAACATGATAGGAAATGTTGGAGGAAGCCGAAAAATAGATGAATCACAAAATGAGGCAGAGACAACTTATGAAGTTTCAAGGACATTTCATTGTAATGTGACAAATTCAAGTTCGAAATTTGGCAATTTAGTGTTTTGTAACAAACTGAAAATGAGGAACCTTTCAAAACTATAAATTAGGGATTGCATGGTTACCTCTCCTTGGCTACTTGATGTGATTGACTAAATCTGATCTGGTTACTCATTGTGTATATATTAGTCCTTGGTTACTTGATGTGATTGACTAAACCTAATCCGGTTTAGTTACTCATTCTGTATATATTAGTTGAAGGACAACCACTTTAAAACAAAGCTATTTATCAAGCTAGTGAACTGAAGAAAAAAAAAAATGCAATTTTTCTTGAACACGGTAAGAAGTTTGCAGTTTACAAAGCTAGAAAAAACTGTAAAACGTTCACCAAAATCCATCATAAATATGAGATAATTTTTTTAGGGGAGTGAAATTTGCACATCCTTAATTACAACACACACCGACCCACTTTTTATCATAAAATTATCAAAATGTCCCTGACTTGGACAATTAAAAAAAAAAACATGGATGATTCTGCCTTTCTAATACTAAAAAATGGGTCGGGTGTGTAGATTATAATTGAGGATGTGTAAATTTCACTCTCTTTCTTTCATTGACTAAATGAAAATGGAAAAAGAATCCCATCGCCTAGCGGCCCAAGGGCTTCGCCTACCGCATAGAAAGTGGCAATGACAGTTTTTCTAGCCCCGTCCACAAACATGCACCAAATGGCCCACCGCCTAGCGGCCCAAGAACTCCATCTAGCCCACATATAATTTTTTTT
>NC_020491.1:4991387-5059749 GCF_000184155.1 Fragaria vesca subsp. vesca
TTTTTTTTTTTGGAGAATATATATTTTTATTAATTAAGTGCCTCTGTT
This sequence comes from Fragaria vesca subsp. vesca, assembly GCF_000184155.1. NCBI lineage: Eukaryota > Viridiplantae > Streptophyta > Magnoliopsida > Rosales > Rosaceae > Fragaria > Fragaria vesca. The sequence continues at coordinate 4,991,436 of NC_020491.1, forward strand.
GTAGATTAAAAATGAGATAATAAACAGAGGATGATCCTCAAAATAGTCAAACACATTTCACCTCCACTCCTTCCTCCACTCTCCCATCACTTCCTCTCCGCTCCCCTCCGCCGCACCATGTCCACCGCCGACGCCGCCGTAAGCCCCTCAACCACCCGCGTGGGCTGGATCGGCACCGGCGTCATGGGCCAGTCCATGTGCGGCCACCTCCTCAAAGCCGGCTACACTGTCACCGTCTTCAACCGCACCATCTCCAAAGCCCAGCCCCTCCTCGACTTGGGCGCCAAGCTCGCCGACTCCCCACGCGCCGTCGCGTCCCAATCCGACGTCGTCTTCACCATCGTCGGTTACCCCTCCGACGTCTGCTCCGTCCTCCTCGACCCCACCTCCGGCGCCCTCTCCGGCCTCCGCCCCGGCGGCGTCCTCGTCGACATGACCACCTCCGAGCCCTCCCTCGCCGTCGAGATCTCCCAGTCCGCCGCTGCGAAAAACTGCTCCTCGATCGACGCGCCCGTCACCGGCGGAGACGTCGGCGCGAAAAACGGAACCTTGGCGATTCTCGCGGGCGGGGACGAGAGCGTCGTCAAGAAGTTAATTCCCCTTTTTGCCCTCATGGGTAAGGTTAGTTACATGGGTGCCCCCGGGAAGGGCCAGTTTGCCAAGCTAGCAAACCAGACCATCATATGTTCCACAATGCTGGGACTAGTAGAGGGCATGATGTTTGCACACAAGTCTGGGCTGGATGTTAGCTTGTTCCTGAAGGCAATCTCGGTTGGTGCGGCCGGGTCTAGATCGTTGGATTTGTATGGAGGGAGGATTTTGAAGAGGGATTTCGAGCCGGGGTTCTATGTGAATCACTTTGTGAAGGACTTGGGGATTTGTTTGAAGGAGTGCCAGAACATGGGGCTGGCTCTGCCGGGTTTGGCATTGGCTCAGCAGCTTTACTTGTCCCTCAAGGCTCATGGTGAAGGCAATTTGGGCACCCAAGCACTCATTTTGGCTCTGGAGCGCCTCAACAATGTGTCACTTGAAGAACAACAAGCTGGTTCGACGAAGTAATAATGTTGTTGTGAGTTGGTATTATAGTTTCAAGTAGTGAAGCCTAGTTATTACTGCTGCTTCTGAATGCTATGATGTTTGCCTTTGTTTGTTCTAGAATGGAATGTTTTACTGAGTTTTAGTACCGGCTTTCTAATACCATTGGGGCATTGTGTCATAGGGTCACGTTTTCTCTGTTCACTAGGAGTAATTCTATGTGCACAAACCTCTTTCTAAATACACAGCCCTATTTCTCTAATTCTTTCGAAAAATCATACAAAATGAATCCAAAATCTATCCCATACCAACCAGTTTCTATTTCATAACAAGTCACCCCTGCATCACTGCATGCGTGCACAGTTTGGAAAGCGAGCAAAAAGGAATACAATGAGGGGAGTAGTTTGTGCCTTGTGGTTTAGTCAAGCACACTACTATTCTTCTCTTATCACAGACAATTGAAGAACATGTAGTTCTTCCAGAAGATAGCAAAGTATGAAGAAACAGACATGATAACCCACCTTCAAATCAAGCACGCCTAGCTCAATGGATCAAGGACTAAAATATCGGAAATATCGTTGGTTCAGAAAAAAAAAAAAAAATCTTGATAGATATATCGAGAAAATATTAAATATTGATGAAAATTTTACCAAAAAATATATAAAAATTGTATATTCGATCAAAAATATATTAAATGTATAATATCAAAAATATATGAAAATTAATATCGATGTGTTAAAAACAGAAATTTCAAAAAAACATCTAAGATATAATAAATATTTTAGTCCTTAAAATTTAAAAAAATATCGAGGATATAAAAGATATTTGAATCCTCGCAATGGATTTGTTAGTCTTGACAATTGGGACAAATACCCAACCCACCTTTCACTTGTCCAGAACCCCTTTGTTTTCCAATCCCATTTGCTTCTACACAACCACTCCCCCCGTTTTTTCTCTGGACTGGGATCCTCTGCTCATAAATCTCTGTTAATATTTCCTAATAAAAGAATCATGGTCGTTCATTCTAAATCAATGGCCAATATGTCTCGGCCTTACCACAAAAACCTATTTTCTCATATCTTCTCCCTTCTCTCTGTCAAATTATCATGTCCCATCTCTCTCTCTCTCTCTCTCTCGGTTCTCTTCCCAACCGCCGGCTCCCCTCTGGCGTCCTTTTTCTCGATTTGAATCCTCCGACGTCCATTCAAGGACAGGGTCTTCTTGCCGGATTCCTCAGAATGGCAAGTACCAAGGAGCTTTCCAAATTATCAAACTCTAGTTCATTCTTCCTCAGTCACTATCGCAATTAGAAATTGTCTATGGTCTAGAAGGAAAGGCATCCACAACCCTTCAATTCTGCAAGAACATGGTATAATTAAGATATTGAGTGAAGAGATGACGAAAACGGAAAACCTCACTAAAATCCATAGATCTGAATACCAACTACAAACCTTATAATTCCTGTGTAAATTACAAGCACCAACTACAAACCTATAATTCCTATCCAAATTACTAGCCACACTGTACAAATAACTCAGATCAAAGTAAAATCTACAATCAATTCGATTCTTTCTACTAAAAAGCAACTAATCATCACATTGATTCTATAAACAAAAAAATATGCCGGAAGCTCTGCAAAATCAACAAGAAAGCCGTCGGCATCGATTTTGGGACGACGAACTCGGCCGTCAATGGTGGGTAGCCCACCAAAGTGACCATCGCTGAGGGGGCAGAGAACGACCCCGTCCGTGGTGGCTTATACTAAGAACGGCGAAAAGATGAGAGAGAGATGGGACACGTCAGAATCACTGAACAATCTTACGTGCTCGAAATTCTATTCATAGACCAATGGAATCATAACTCTGGGAAAGAAAATAGGGAACAAAATACCAAAACATAAATAAACCGAGTCAAAGTCTTCAATCACAAAACACACTTGCTTTCTCTGGTCTTCGTTCAACAATGTCGTTCTCTGTTCACGATCTACTAGTTGCCCCCTACACGGAAGCTTCAAACGCCGTCTTGCATAGCCTTAACGTTACTCTTTCGTCACCTAGTCTCTTACTCTTACGTTTCCGATCTAAAACATTAGTCTCAACTATGTTCGTACAATTTATATCAAGTGACGTGAATTTAACATTATTTAATTAAACATAATACTCGTAACGAATAATATCAAGTGAACCACATTTTGAGAAACCATCTACGGTCAATTTTACATGTCAGCTAATTAGATAACATGCATGTATCACATAAGCACGTAAATTGAGATCTAAATAGTTTCATGAAACATGGTTCAATTAGCATTGTTGGCTATCGTCTCAAGCATCTAACTCGAAATCAATAATATATTACTTGGTCTATTTCCTGGAAATTACTTGGTAATTACAATAAGATCAAGTCAACTAGTTGATCTATATCACAATTTTCTTGCTTGCAAATGGAGCAAAAACAAAATTTAACAGCCAACAGATAGGCACAGATCTTTCTTGATCTAGTTAACGGTGTCTATGAACTTCATACGTTGACCAGATTTTTCCAGGTCTTCCACTAAAATTGCCAAATGTCATGATGACCCTTCAATGATGCTATTCATCTCCAAATTTCCGCACCTCTTAAAATGATTTGATCACAAGTACTTAACTATCTTGTTTTGTTCTGAATTATCCATCCTCAAAGTTCAGGAACCACGAGGTTTCAGACCTCCATACCCAAATGACAACACCAAAACCTTGTCTATACACCCTTCTCTTCTTCATCTTCCTCATCCATGCCAACTCTCAGTCCCTTCAAGACAAGGAAGTAGTAGTCCTGCTCAAGTTAAAGTCATATTGGCTATCTCCACCGGCCCTCAGCCATTGGACTTCATCATCAAACTCTAGTTCCCACTGTAGCTGGCCAGAGATCACCTGCACCGAGAACTCCGTTACCGGATTAGTTCTCTACAACGTAAACCTCACCCTTCAAGTTCCGCCCTTCATTTGTGACCTCAACAACCTCACACACCTTGACCTTGGTGATAACTACCTCCCGGGAGATTTTCCCTTGTCTCTCTACAACTGCTCCAAGTTAGAGTACTTGGACCTCTCAAAGAACTACTTTGTGGGAACTATTCCTGATGACATCGACAAATTGCCTAAGCTGCAGACGCTCATTCTCGCCGGCAACAACTTCTCCGGTGACATTCCTGCGTCTATTGGGAAGTTGCAGGAGCTGACAACTTTGCATTTATACATGAACCAGTTCAACGGCTCTGTCCCTGCAGAAATAGGTAACCTCTCCAACCTTGAGTTCCTCTGGCTCTCTTGGCTTCCCAAAATGGCGCCATGGAAGCTGCCTTTTGAATTCACCATGTTCAAAAAGATGAAGACATTGAAGATTCGTGAAGCGAATTTGATAGGAGAGATACCGGAGTCTGTTGGAGAAATGGAAGCACTTGAAGAATTGGATATGTCGATAAACAACTTGAGCGGGAAAATACCAAGTGGTGTGTTACTGTTGAAGCATTTGAGCATTATCTATCTCTTCAAGAACAGACTTTCAGGGGAGATTCCTCAAGTGGTTGAAGCATTCAACTTGACCATAATCGACATCTCAGAGAACAATTTCACAGGGCCAATACCACAAGGTTTCGGAAACCTTACTAAGTTGACAGACATGAGTTTGTTCTACAATGATGGTATTTCAGGTGAGATTCCAGAGGGAATTGGCCTCCTGCCAAATCTTGTGATTTTCAAAATGTTCAACATGAACTTGTCAGGTACAATTCCTCCAGAGTTTGGTAAGCATTCGCCGCTTGAAGATTTCCAGGTTTCGGTGAATAGGCTTACCGGGAAGCTGCCAGACGGTTTGTGTAAAAATGGTAAGCTTGTGGGAGTTGTTGCTTATGACAATAGTCTCACTGGGGGGCTACCAAGCTCTCTTGAAAATTGTGATAGTCTGCTGGTAGTCACAGTTTATGATAACAAGTTATCCGGGGACATTCCTAGTGGTATGTGGAATGCATTGAACTTGACTTATGTGCTGATAAGCAACAATTCACTTACGGGTGAGCTTCCTGAGAAGATGTCAGATAATCTTCTAAGGGTGGAAATAGCTGACAACAAGTTTTCCGGTCAGATTCCAAGAGGGGTGTCTTCCTGCAAGAAGCTGCAAGTTTTTGATGCTCGTAAGAACCTCTTGAATGGCACTATTCCTCAGGAATTAACTACTCTTCCGAGCTTGTCGAGTCTTCTCCTTCATCAGAATCGGCTTAGCGGGCCACTTCCATCAGATATTGTATCATGGGAGTCGCTAAACATTCTTGATCTGAGCAGAAATCAACTCTCCGGACCAATTCCAGAGAAACTTGGTGTTTTGCCATCTCTTACTGAGTTGGACCTCTCAGAAAACCAATTTTCTGGCGAGATTCCAAATCAATTTGCCATTCTGAAACTCAACAATTTAAACCTGTCTTCAAATCTCCTCACTGGCGAGATACCAACTTCACTTGAAAACTCTGCGAATGAGAGAAGCTTCTTGAACAATACTGCTCTATGTGCAAGCACCAGTGGTTTCAATGTCAATATATGTTCTAGATCACCAACCTCCGGCAAGATTTCAAATTGGTCTCTAGCTTTGATCTTAAGTCTAAGCGCGGTGTCGTTCCTGTTGGTTCTGTTCTTATTAGTCTTCTTTGTTAGAGGATACAGGAGAAAGAAGGATGGATCACACGCAGACTGGAAACTCACTTCATTTCAGAGGTGCAATTTCACCTTATCAAAAATCTTGGCAGGGTTGACAGAAGGCAATGTGATTGGAAGTGGTGGATCAGGAAAGGTTTATCGTGTACCTGTGAATCGTATAGGTGATGTTGTAGCTGCAAAGAGGATTTGGACCAACAAGAATATCATGGAGGATAGGCTTGAAAAACAGTTTCTTGCAGAAGTCAAGATACTGAGCTCAATTCGACATGCCAATATAGTGAAGCTGATGTGCTGCATTTCCAGTGAGAGTTCGAAACTTCTTGTATATGAGTACTCAGACAATCGCAGCCTAGACCGATGGTTGCACAAGAAAAACGAAACATCCCTATCCAACCTCTCAAGTTCAGTTCATCATGTTGTCCTGGACTGGCCTAAGAGGTTGCAGATTGCAGTGGGAGCTGCTGATGGCCTCTGCTACATGCATCATGACTGTGTTCCACCCGTTATTCATCGAGATGTGAAATCAAGTAACATTCTGTTGGATTCTGATTTCAACGCGAAAATTGCAGATTTTGGTCTTGCCAAGATGTTAGTCAAGCAAGGAGACCTTGCCACAATGTCAGCTGTTGCTGGCTCCTTTGGCTACATGGCTCCAGGTAATAACCTATACACACAAATACTCAAGTTAGTTCCTGAGAAATGTGATTTTCTGTGACCAAGTTTAATTAAACTTATCTTTTCAATTTGAATGCAGAATACGCACATTCCACAAGAGTGAATGGGAAGATTGACGTATACAGTTTCGGGGTTGTCCTGCTCGAGTTGACAACTGGTAGAGAACCCAATGAAGGTGATGAGCACACTTCTCTTGCCGAATGGGCGTGGCGACATGGTCAAGAAGGCAAACCTATCGCCGATGCTCTGGACCAGGACGTCAAAGAACCTTGTTACATGGATGAAATGAATGCCGTCTTCAAACTCGGCATAATGTGCACTGAGAAAAATCCTTCTAACAGGCCTTCTATGAGGGAGGTTCTGCATATCTTGGTTAATACCTGTCCTGCACCAGTTCGAAGGGAAAAGACCGAGTATGCTGCTGCTCCTCTCCTCAAGAATTCAAGCCGAGAGAGGGTTTTGGAAGATCAAGATGGTTTGGCAACGGATGTGTGATAATTCCCAGAAGATGACACCAATATGTTAGGATCAGTCCACATCCTAATGGTTATCCAGCCCATTCTCTTACAACCTCTGTGCAGCTAGTACATTGCATCTCCATGCCTCAGCTAGCATCTAACTTCGCTTCGATTGGGAGGGAGAAAGCAATCTAGAAGATAACTAATCTTTATGGACGTGAATGCATAAGATGAGATTCTGAGGTTTCAGAAAATGTGATACAGAGCAGATAAGATGATGTACCAACAAAAAGATGAGTTACATTTTTTTTTTGAACAGTTAAAAGATGAGTTACATTAATGATTAATGTATTAATCCAAGGATTCAAAAAGCATATAGCAGTATGATGTTATGAACTGAGATACTGACAATTTGATGATTTCGACTTTGGTTACCACCAAAAGTACAGTTGCTTATGGTACATGTTTTCAGACAAGAGTTTCGAAGAATATCAAAACTGGATGCCTATTCCCACTTCTAGATAAAACTCTAAAAGATGCAAATATAAATAACCATTTCATACGGAGCATTGTAAAATGGGAATCATCCTATAAAGACACTAGCTTAATCTAGTGTAATAAATTTAATGGAGTGTAGAATCTTGATCCAGTCCGTTATTCTGCTGAGCAACCGCATGAACTTCACTCTTCTCATTGTTTCCCATTAAGTGATGAAGAAGCACGCCAGCTGCAACACTGACATTCAAGCTCTCCACAGCCAAAAATGACCTGAACTCTTCAGCAGAGCACCCATGATTCACTTCAACAGATTCACTATCATCAAATCCTCCGGCAGTTACATCCACAGGAATATTTCCAGGAATTCAAATCAATTGAGTGCAAGATCTTTCCACCAAAGGCCTCAACCCAGTGCCCTCACTACCCAGAACAAGAATGGTTGGTTCACTAGGTACTATCTCATTCAAGGGAATAGCTTTGCTAGAAACAGAACCGCCAAGAACACGCCAACCATTTTCAGATGAGGATGTTAGAAACTGCATCATGTTCTTACAATATCGCAACTCTATTAACTCAAGTGAGCCTGCACTCGCTTTACTCACAACACCACTCAGCGAGGCTGAATTCTTTGCACATAACACCACCCCTGCAGCTCCAAAGTAGTGAGAGGACCTGATGATTGCCCCCAAATTTTGAGGATCTGTAACCTCATCCAAAGCTACCCAAAGAGCACCCTTGTCTTCCTCGACTGAAATAGGGTCCAATTCCTTAATTTTAACCATCTCCAATGGGGAAGCATCTAGAAGCAGACCCTGATGGGGTCGATTATCAGCAGCCATATTAAGATCATGCTTGCGCAACTCCTTTATGGTCACCCCAAAATTTACAGCCATCCTCAAGACTCTCTCAAATCCCTTCTTGTCTTCCTATTATTATTGCTCAAAACCAAGCCTTCTTGAACATACAACGTATAAAATTATCTTCTTCCAGCTGACAAAGCAGCCAAAACTGGACCGACACCATAAAGACCTTGGCCAACCAGTCTAGGTACCGACAATTCACTAGCCTCTTGCCATGTCTTTCTGCCCCAACTTTCCTGCCTATCCCACCTTCAATACTCAGGTTTCTCGGCATTGACATCTTCCATTCTCCTGAACTTATTCTTGATCTGATCCCACCTTGGATCTTCACCAGCCTCCATTTCTTCTTCCTCTCCACTCCCTTCTGAATTGGCTTCTTCCTGTCTTCTATCCCTCACACTGTACCACTGTACTCATTTCGCCTATCCCTCGCACCGTACTCACTTTGCCTATCCCTCGCACCGTACTCACTTTGCCTATCCCTCACACTGTACTCACTTCGCCTATCCATCATTCCATTTCTTCTTTCTGCACTCTTCCTTTCCGATGGACCACCAATCCGAACAAGACCTTCTGCAGACACCTCCCAAGAAGATCGCTCAGTTTTCGGCTTCCTTTCTTCCTCTACTCTTTTCGCTGATTTGTCCCAAGAGGACTTACTACGGCGTTCTCCACCTCTACTCCTGGCCTCTTCACCAGAAGAACCAGCATTGCTGTCTTTCTCCAACCTCTTAGCAGACTCCCCCCAAGACGAAAGGGGTGTTTTCGTAGCCGTTGCTCACTGCTCCAACCGTTTCGCTTCCTTAGCTGCCAACCACGGCAGCCTACTTCCATTAGTCCAATTCGAAAAGCCTCTCCCTCTCACCAAAACCCAATTCTGTGTACCACTTTTAACCCTGAACCCGCTCGAATAACATCTGGGTTTCACAACACCGTCATTTCCTACAACCCTATAACTAGAACCATTATGAAAATCAACCAAGGGGGATTGGGGTTTACTAAAGCTAAGGTTTAGTGAGGTTTTTGGGTGAGCACCAATCTGTAAAGACTGGGCCTTTTGGGTGTCAAACCCTTTAAAGCTTCTGGGTTTCGAGCAAACCCTAATAGCCAATGGAAATGCCTGACCCTTTGTCAAATTAGTAGCATACATTTGGGTAGTAGCAACTAATCACTAACAAGTTGACAACACCCTAGGAAACTTAAAGCTCGAAACTTCAAACCCAGATATCCAAATCCAAAAAGAACAAAACTTGAACCAGAAAATAAAAAAATAGAAGGTTTTGATTACTGGGTACCTTATCCGCAAGACATCGCTAAGCTGCTACCTTCTGAAATTCAATGAAGAATGAAGAAGCTAGTAGCTGTGTGGAGAAGAGTGAAGACTGGTTGAAACGACGCCGTTCAGGATAAGAAGTGTGAAAGTGACCGAAACACCCTTTTGGTACTGAACACACAGTAGGACAAATGCTGGATAAGAGTTGTTTTGTTTAGTAATTTTGCTATCATTCTCTGCAGTTCTGCATTTACTTGTGGAAATTAAGATGTTAAATGCTGGACCTTTTGGTTTTATGGAGCTTCTGTTGAATAAACTCTGAGGTGGAAATAGATGTAAAGGTTAGACCTCTGTTAAATTTTAACCTAGTTTTCTTAAGATTATGAATTTTGAGATGATCTCTTCACTAGCAGATTATGTGCTTTGTTTCGTCACCTCTGCAAAATTATGTGAAATTTCGTCACTTGTGTTTTGGGTGGCTGCTGCATACTTGATATTGTAGTTGTAAGCAGGACATTTCCTGCCAGAGCTAGGTATGAATTACTGCATAAACTTGATTGGCTCTATAAGGCAAGCCAAACTAATAGCAGTTTAGGGTTTCTGCATTAGACGTGGTGGCCATGCCGTATTATTTGGTTTTCTTGTATGCAAACATGAGGTCGTGTATGATCTGCTTGGAAAAAGAACCTTTTTCTGTAATGTTAGCATTACAAGGTTGTATCTAGCACTATTATCCTGATATCTTTGATATCTTGCCATTTAGAAGCAGGAGTTGCACCATTTGCACGTATGTGTACCATTGCAGAGAAAGAACCTTGTTGCTAGAGTTGTTGGAACCCCCAGAAGTTTTCAACAATGTAGATTTGTTATTCAGTGTGTTAAGCAGTTTGCATTCTGTAAATACATTACATTTACGGCCAAATGCCGTTGCATTTTCCATTGTTTCGCTCTAATACGGGCTAAAGGATGGCACGCTGTTAGTCTCAGACAATCAACTTTTATTCTGCTAAACTTGGGATTATTTTCATTGTTCAGTAGTTGATATTCCAAACTAGGTGGAGATATGGAGAAAATGTTAGATCAATCAAATTCTTTTGGGTTTGTGTTTGTAAACAATAGACCAAATTTTCATTATCTAGACGAACTCGAAATATACATACCATTAGGACGTAGTTCATAATCAAACCCTCCTCTCCCTCCCCATGGTTTCTGGCATCTCTATTGCAGGTTTTCAGCGGGCCTCTGGTTCAATACTTCTTTATTATTGTGAAATGTATATGGTATGACAAGTTCTAAGTCACGATCATTCTTCATTATTAATTTATTATGGTGAAATGTATATGGTATGACTTACAAACCAAGACAATTTATATTTGAAGAAGTTCTATTATTTGAGGATAAGGATGGCTAGACTATGTACCTCTTATGATTTGGTTGCAATTTTATGTTAGTAATAACATCATAGGAAATGTTGGAGGAAACCGAAAAATATATGAATCAGCAGAGACACCTTATGAAGTTTCAAGGACATTTCATTGTAATGTCACAAATTCAAGTTCGAAATTTGGCAATTTAGTGTTTTGTAACAAACTGAAAATGAGGAACCTTTCAAAACTAAAAATTAGGGATTGACTAAACCTGATCCAATTACTAATTCTGTATATATTAGTTGATGGAATCACTTCTCAATTATCTGTTGTACTAGTTGTATTAATATCTATGTTCTGTAAAAGGCTTAACCCATCTGTAGAATAAAAGCCTTTGACCTATCTCTAGGTAGTTATCTTAGTAGACAGTTATCCCTAATCTATAAGTAGTTATCTTAGTAGACGGTTATCCCTATTCTATAGGAGTTGGGACTCTTTATATATGATGTAAACTTATTTGATGTGGTTATTTAATGAAAATCAGTTTGTATTAGTTTTCTTTTATCTTGTTTATCCTTTTTTGCAATTAGAGCCAGCAATGGCTCCGACGACGTGAAACCAACATTCCTCAAAGCCCTCCACTCCACCCACTTCATCGACATTTACTTTTGTTCCACCACTATCCACCCATGAATCCTTCCCAACCTTAACCTTACCCTCATCTTTTGCTGCACAAGAAGTTCCTAAATTGAACTTGGAAGAAATGCATCATATCGTTGAAGTTTTGCAAAGGGAGTTGCACCAATCCATTTCAACCATCAATCAAAACCAAGCTTCTTTTCAAAATTAAATTTCTGCCCAAATTGCTACACTACAAAATACGTTAATGCAAGCCATGACTATACATCAACCACCAAACCATACTGAAATTCCTTCTCCATCTCATTCAATCAACACAGCTCCATTAAACCAATCATTTACCTTTGGCTTGATGCCATCTTTATCTCCACAGTATCACAACCAACGTCCCATTCCACCAACTTTTTCTTCTGCTCCTTCCATGAATTCCACAATTACTACAACTCACACCATAAACCAACCACCTCCTCCAAATTACCCACCACACTATGACCCAAATTTGCATCCAAACACCAACCAACCACATTATGAAATTCCTTATTTCAGACCTCCAAAGGTGGATTTGCCACGATTTCATGGAGAAGATGCATTAGGATGGTTGACAATGGCAGAACGATACGTCCGCATCGAATTCCTCCTATTGAGTACATTGCAACCGTGGCTTCTCATTTTGGTCCCGATGCGAGCATGTGGATGAATACTTTTGAAGAGCCAAATCCAATGGCTACATGGAATCAGTTGCTACAACATTTTTGGAACATCATGGGGTTGGTACTGCCACAGACTTCCAAACTACATTGTCTCATCTAAAACAAACTACTTTTGTCAATGATTTCATTCTGGCCTTCACAAAACTGTCCTCTAGAGCATATGGTTGGACCGAGGTACAACTCTTACCAATTTTTCTAGGTGGATTAAAACCTGAAATTAGACATGATGTTCTTGTCATGGAGCCCCACACTTTGACAACAGCCCAACGCCTAGCTCGATTGTATGAGGCAAAGCTTGTTGACATTAACACTTCTCAGTCCGCCTCTTCCATAATTAGTTCATTGCACAGCACCCACGAACAAGAGGTACTCACTGAAACTCCTTTTAGACAATTGTCTTCTCGTGATCATCAGGAAAGAAAGAAGAGCTCAAGGTCTTTGCTTTAATTGTGATGAGAAATGGTCGAGGTCTCATGTTTGTAAAAAGCTGATTATGGCTATTTTGGCGTCTCCAGTTCATGGTGAAGAGGTCGTTGTAGATGACATTCCAGGTGACTAATTGGCTTATTACGCAGTCGTGGTCGGCCTGTTTCTCAAGGGGACGGCATTTGACGGAATCACTTCTCAATTATTTGTTGTACTAGTTATATGAATATCTATGTTATGTAAAAGGCTTAGCCCATCTGTAGAATAAAAGCCTTCGGCCCATCTCTAGATAATTATCCTAGTAGACAGTTATCCCTAATCTATAAGTAGTTATCTTAGTAGATGGTTATCCCTATTTTATAAGAGTTGGAACTCTTTGTATATGCTGTAAACTTATCTGATGTGGTTATGGAATGAAAATCAGTTTGTATTAGTTTTCTTTTATCTTGTTTATCCTTTTCTGCAATAGATTAATCTTATCATTAGTCCATCTGCTATGGTTACTCATTCTGTATATTTTAGTTGAAGGACAACCATTTAAAACAAAGCTATTTATCAAGCTAGTAAAATGAAAAGGAAAGAAAAATTGCAATTTTTCTTGAACACGGTAAAAACAAAAGGTAGCAAAACTGTAAAATGTTCATCAAAATCCATCACAAAAATGAGATAATTCTGTTAGGGGAGTGAAATTTGCACATCTTTAAGTACAATTCACACACTGACCCATTTTTTATCACAAAATTGTCAAAATATCCCTGACTTGGACAATTTGAAGAGAATAAAACATGGACGGTTCTGCCTTTCTAATACTAGAAAGTGGGTCAGGTATATGAATTGTAATTGAGGAAGTGTAAATTTCACTTTCTTTCTTTTATCGACTAAACGGAAAAAAAAATCTCATCATCTAGCGGCCCAAGGGATTTCGCCTACCGCATAGATTGTGGAAATAAGGTTTTCTAGGCCCATCCACAAACATGCACCAAGTGGCCCACCTCCTAGCGGCCCAATAACTCCTCCTAGCCCTACATTTTTTTTTTTTTTTGAGAATATATATTTTTATTAATTAAGTGCCTCTGTTGTATATTAAAAATGAGATAATAAGCAGAGGATGATCCCCAAAATAGTCACCTCCACTCCTCCACTCTCCCATCACTTCCTCACTCCTTCCCCAAAATAGCAAACCAGACCATCATATGTTCGACAATGCTGGGACTAGTAGAGGGCATGATGTTTGCACACAAGTCTGGGCTGGATGTTAGCTTGTTCCTGAAGGCAATCTCGGTCGGTGCGGCCGGGTCTAGATCGTTGGATTTGCATGGAGGGAGGATTTTGAAGAGGGATTTCGAGCCGGGGTTCTATGTGAAGGACTTGGGGATTTGTTTGAAGGAGTGCCAGAACATGGGGCTGGCTCTGCCGGGTTTGGCGTTGGCTCAGCAGCTTTACTTGTCCCTCAAGGCTCATGGTGGGGCAATTTGGGCACCCAAGCGCTCATTGTGGCTCTGGAGCGCCCCAACAATGTGTCACTTGATGAACAAGCTGGTTCGACAAAGTAATAAGACGAGAGTTGATGTGAGTTGGTATGCATGAATGTTCATAGTTTCAAGTAGTGATTCGAGTCGAAAAATGATATTCTTGAGTCTAGTTATTACTGCTGCTTCTGAATGCCATGATGGTTTGCCTCTGTTTGTTCTGGAATGGAATGTTTTACTGAGTTCTAGTATCGGATTTCTAATACCGTTGGGGCATTGTGTTTCTTGAATTGGTGTATAGCATTTCATAACGAAAGTCACCCCTGCATGCGTGCACAATTTGGAAAGCGAGCATAAAGGAATACAATGAGGGGAGTAGTTTGTGCCTTGTGGTTTAGTCAAGCACTGCTACTCTTCTTCTCTTATCACAGACAGTGGACATCAATTGAACATGTAGTTCTTCCAGAAGATAGCGAAGTAAGAAGAAACAAACATGATAACCCACCTTCAAATCAAGCACGCCTAGCTCAATGGATGGGTTAGTCTTGACAATTGTGGGACAAATACCCAACCCACCTTTCACCTATCCATCCAGAACCCCTTAGTTTTCCAATCCCATTTGCTTCTACACAACCACTCGATCCATTTTTTCTCTTCACGTCAGAATCACTGAACAACCGGGTTGAAATCTTCTGTCATTTTTTTCCTGTCTCTGTCCCTGTAACCCATTCAATTATGGACACTTGTCCTTCCACGTCACCACATTTAACACCTACTTAACAGGGTTAAGTCTTTAAATATCTATTATTTTTTATATTGTAATAAAAAGTTAAAAACATATCTAATATATATCTTTAAGGACGAACTCAGCGTTCATCGTTTTTTTTTTCTTCTTCAAGGATTCAAAAAAGAGAAATCATCTTTTGAAGAAAAGATCCAAGACAGGAGGTATAATTCCAGAATGTGCACTTCTTCATGTTCACATGAATTAGCCTTAGGTGGGTTATGGTGCTGGTGATTGTTGGGGTGAGGAACGAGGGGAAGGGCGTGGAGGTTCTTTGGATTTTAAGTGATGAGGAAGAAGATTCAGGAGGTGAGGGAGAAGGTGGTGATAGAGACAGATATTTCGGGTTAAAAGTTGGCGGTTTAGAGGATGGCGATGTCGCCGGTGGTGGAGAGGAATCGATGAAACCTGAAATTCTCTTTCTTTGAATTCCCAAGTCCTAATTTAATCATCCCATCCTCCATCAAAATTTATCTTCAAAAATAAAACCAAACACCCATCCGCATAAAACCCAGATCAAGAACTAATGAAAAGGCAAAAACCCAATGTACGATTTGATTCGGTTCGTTCAAAAAGAGCAAGATCTCATCTGGGTTTCACAGTTTCAATATTTGTTTATGCTTCAGTCAATAATAAAAAATAAAAGATTTTCTTTCTTAAAAGTTTAACACCGTCAAGTAAGCTGTTAAGTGGGGTGACGTGTATGACACATGGCAATATTTCAGTGGGTTACAGGGAGAGAGACAGGAGAATGGTGACAGAAGATTTGAAATTCTATTCATAGACCAATGGAATCATAACTCTGGGAAAGAAAACAGGGAACAAAATACCAAAACATCAATAAACCGAGTCAAAGTCTTCAATCACAAGACACCCTTGCTTTCTCTGGTCTTCGTTCAACAATGGCGTTCTCTGTTCACATTCTACCAGTTAGGCCCCCTTCACGGAAGCTTCAAACGCCGTCTTGCATAACCTTAACGTTACTCTTTTGTCACCTTAGTGGCTTTGTCTCTTACTCTTACGTTTCTGGATCTAGAACATTACTCTCAACTATGTTCGTACAATTTATATCAAATGACTTGAATTTAACATCATTTATTTTAACACAATACTCGTAATGAATAATATCAAATGAATCACATTTTGAGAAACCATCTAGAGTCAATTTTACGGTCAACTGATTAGATAACGTGCATATATCACATAAACACGTAAAATGAGATCTAAATGGTTTCCTGAGACGTGGTTCAATTAGCCTCTAACTCGAATTCAATAATATATTTTTAATATTTTATTTTTTTTGGCGAGCAATAATATATTATTTTGGCCTACTTTCTGTAAAATACTTCGAAAAAACGCACGTGGATTTTGGTCCCTGTCCCCAAAGCAGCAATACAATAAGATCAAGTCAACTAGTTGATATATATCACAATTTTCTTGCTTGCAAATGGAGCTAAAACAAAATTTAACAGCTAACTGATAGGCACAGATCCTCCTCTAGATAATGGAGTCCATGAACTTCATATGTTGACCAGATTTTTCCAGGTCTTCCACTAAAGTTGCCAAATGCCATGATTACCCTTCAATGATGCTATTCACCTCCAAATTTCCACATCTCTGTACTTCTTCCACACCTCTTACAATGATTTGATCATAAGTTCATAACTGTCTTGTTTTGTTCTGAATCATCCATCCTCAAAGTTCAGG
This sequence comes from Fragaria vesca subsp. vesca, assembly GCF_000184155.1. Taxonomy (NCBI): domain Eukaryota; kingdom Viridiplantae; phylum Streptophyta; class Magnoliopsida; order Rosales; family Rosaceae; genus Fragaria; species Fragaria vesca. The sequence continues at coordinate 5,008,022 of NC_020491.1, forward strand.
AACACCTCTGACAGGTTTCACACCTCCATACCCAAATGACATCACCAAAACCTTGTCTATGCACCCTTCTCTTCTTCATCTTCCTCATCCATGCCAACTCTCAGTCCCTTCAAGACAAGGAACTAGTAGTCCTGCTTAAGTTAAAGTCATACTGGCTATCTCCACCGGCCCTCAGCCATTGGACTTCATCATCAAACTCTAGTTCCCACTGTAGCTGGCCGGCGATCAACTGCACCGAGAACTCCGTTACTGGATTAGTTCTCTACAACGTAAACCTCACCCTTCAAGTTCCATCCTTCATTTGTGACCTCAACAACCTCACACACCTTGACCTTGGTAATAACTACCTCCCGGGAGATTTTCCCTCGTCTCTCTACAACTGCTCCAAGTTAGAGTACTTGGACCTGTCGCAGAACTACTTTGTGGGAACTATTCCTGATGACATCGACAGATTGCCTAAGCTGCAGACGCTCATTCTCGCCGGCAACAACTTCTCCGGTGACATTCCTGCGTCTATTGGGAAGTTGCAGGAGCTGACAACTTTGCATTTATACATGAACCAGTTCAACGGCTCTGTCCCTGCAGAAATAGGTAACCTCTCCAACCTTGAGTTCCTCTGGCTCTCTTGGCTTCCCAAAATGGCGCCATGGAAGCTGCCTTTTGAATTCACCAAGTTCAAAAAGATGAAGATATTGATTATTCGCGAAGCGAATTTGATAGGAGAGATACCGGAGTCTGTTGGAGAAATGGAAGCACTTGAAAAATTGGATATGTCGATAAACAACTTGAGCGGGAAAATACCAAGTGGTCTGTTACTGTTGAAGCATTTGAGCATTATCTATCTCTTCAAGAACAGACTTTCAGGGGAGATTCCTCAAGTGGTTGAAGCATTCAACTTGACCATCATCGACATCTCAGAGAACAATTTCACAGGGCCAATACCACAAGGTTTCGGAAACCTTACTAAGTTGACAGACATGAGTTTGTTCTACAATGATGGTATTTCAGGTGAGATTCCAGAGGGAATTGGCCTCCTGCCAAATCTTGTGATTTTCAAAATGTTCAACATGAACTTGTCAGGTACAATTCCTCCAGAGTTTGGTAAGCATTCGCCGCTTGAAGATTTCCAGGTTTCGGTGAATAGGCTTACCGGGAAGCTGCCAGACGGTTTGTGTAAAAATGGTAAGCTTGTGGGAGTTGTTGCTTATGAGAATAGTCTCACTGGGGGACTACCAAGCTCTCTTGAAAATTGTGATAGTCTGATGACAGTCACAGTTTATGATAACAAGTTATCTGGGGACATTCCTAGTGGTATGTGGAATGCATTGAACTTGAGTTATGTGCTGATGAGAAACAATTCACTTACGGGTGAGCTTCCTGAGAAGATGTCATATAATCTTCAAAGGGTGGAAATAGCTGACAACAAGTTTTCAGGACAGATTCCAAGAGGGGTGTCTTCCTGCAAGAAGCTGCAAGTTTTTGATGCTGGTAACAACCTCTTGAATGGCACTATTCCTCAGGAATTAACTACTCTTCCGAGCTTGTCGAGTCTTCTCCTTCATCAGAATCGGCTTAGCGGGCCACTTCCATCAGATATTGTATCATGGGAGTCACTAAACATTCTTGATCTGAGCAGAAATCAACTCTCCGGACCAATTCCAGAGAAACTTGGTGTTTTGCCATCTCTTACTGAGTTGGACCTTTCAGAAAACCAATTTTCTGGCGAGATTCCAAATCAACTTGCCATTCTGAAACTCAACAATTTAAACCTGTCTTCAAATCTCCTCACTGGCGAGATACCAACTTCACTTGAAAACCCTGTGCATGAGAGAAGCTTCTTGAACAATACTGGTCTATGTGCAAGCACCAGTGGTTTCAATGTCAATATATGTTCTAGATCACCAACCTCCAGCAAGATTTCAAATCGGTCCCTAGCATTGATATTAAGTCTAAGCGCAGTGTTGTTCCTGTTGGTTCTGTTCTTATTAGTCTTCTTTGTTAGAGGACACAAGAGAAAGAAGGATGGATCAGACGCAGACTGGAAATTCATTCCATTTCAGAGGTGCAATTTCACCTCTTCAACAATCTTGTCAGGGTTGACAGAAGGCAATGTGATTGGAAGTGGTGGATCAGGGAAGGTTTATCGTGTACCTGCGAATCGTACAGGTGATGTTGTAGCTGCAAAGAGGATTTGGACCAACAAGAACATCACGGAGGATAGGCTTGAAAGAGAGTTTCTTGCAGAAGTCAAGATACTGAGCTCAATTAGACATGCCAATATAGTGAAGCTGATGTGCTGCATTTCCAGTGAGAGTTCGAAACTTCTTGTATATGAGTACTCAGACAATCGCAGCCTAGACCGATGGTTGCACAAGAAAAATAGGCAATCCCTATCCAACCTCGCAAGTTCAGTTCATCATGTTGTCCTGGACTGGCCTAAGAGGTTGCAGATTGCAGTGGGAGCTGCTAAGGGCCTCTGCTATATGCATCATGACTGTGTTCCACCCGTTATTCATCGAGACGTGAAATCAAGTAACATTCTGTTGGATTCTGATTTCAACGCGAAAATAGCAGATTTTGGTCTTGCCAAGATGTTAGTCAAGCAAGAAGACCTTGCCACAATGTCCGCTGTTGCTGGTTCCATTGGCTACATGGCTCCAGGTAATAACCTATACACACAAATGCTCAAGTTAGTTCCTGAGAAATGTGATTTTCTGTGAGCAAGTTTAGTTAAACTTATCTTTTCAATTTGAATGCAGAATACGCACATTCCGCAAGAGTGAATGAGAAGATTGACGTATACAGTTTTGGGGTCGTCCTGCTCGAGTTGACAACTGGTAAAGAACCCAATGAAGGTGATGAGCACACTTCTCTTGCCGAATGGGCGTGGCGACATGCTCAAGAAGGCAAACCTATCGCCGATGCTCTGGACCAGGACGTCAAAGAACCTTGTTACATGGATGAAATGGATGCTGTCTTCATACTCGGCATAAGGTGCACTGAGAAAAATCATTCTAACAGGCCTTCTATGAAGGAGGTTCTGCATATCTTGGTTCAAACCTGTCCTGCACCAGTTCGAAGGGAAAAGAACGGGAATGCCGCTGCTCCTCTCAAGAATTCAAGGCGAGAGAGGGTTTTGGAAGATCAAGATGGTTTGGCAACGAATGTGTGATAATTCACCAATAAAAGGGGATATAAGACGAGAGCCCCTCTCTCTCCCAAAACCCTAAAGGTCGTCCAACAAGAGAAGCTGCCCGGTCCGGCAGCACGCCCCCACGGCGTCGTCGTCGGACGGGCTATGAGAGATGGGCTCCATCTGAAAGTCAGGTGCAAGGAGCGAAGCTTCTGTTCACCGTGTAGAGCGAGGTACGCCATGACGAGCAGTGGGAAAAGTGGGAGCGGCGGCGCTTTATTCTAGGGAGGAGGGGAACAGATTGGTGGGTGATTTGAGGCGGTACGTCGAGACTGGAAACCATCTAAGGGCGGTGGCCGGGCGTCGGCGTCGCTGGAAACCCAATCCGATCGGATCTTGCCGACCGAATTTGGGTATGGCGGGTCTGATGTGATGAGGAAGAGAGGTGCTGGCCGAAGGAGGGTAGGTGAAGGTGGTGCTGCTGTTGTGTGACGACTTTGTGAAGCGGCGGATGAACGGCGGCGGAAGTCTGCTGCAATCTGTCAATTGGGTGGGCTGTTGTATTTAGTTCTTCTAGTTTTCTAAGCCCATCTTGATTTTGGCCCCTAGGGTTTTAAATTAGTTTTGCTAATTTATTTCTAATAATTTTCTTAGGAATTGTTAATTTATTTCCAATAATTTTCCTAGGTTTCTAGGAATCCTAGGGTAGGTTTTTATGCCTGCATATTATGATGTTTCTTTTACATCTAGATAATGAAAACTTCTGACACACCGCAATTGAGCGTCTTGACAACTGAAGTTTTCATTCAAAATTATCTCTATATAAGGTATGATTATAGTTTGCTAAGCTCATCTTAGATGAGAGGAAACATACAATTAGGTCTAGACTTGATAGGAGTCCTAGGAACCCATCGACTCAGGCCTAGAAGAAAAGAAAAAAAATAAAGCTCATTTTATGATCAAATATAGTTAAATAATTGGGAAAATGCCCATTTAGTACTAATTCAAACCTCATATTTCTCATTCCAATGATAATCTTTTGCATTAGCCCATTCCAATATAAGGTAACCCTTTTTATACCCAAATGTACAAATCTTTATGCTCAAATGCACAAATTTTTACTAAAGTCTTAACAAACCATATTATTTTAAGGCTATTTTGCCCCCACCTCTTCAATATAAAAAGACTTGGCCGGAACCTCGGACTCCAGTCACCAACCGCCGGATTCCGGTCACCGGAATTTTCCCGAGCATCGGATTCCGGTCACCGAATTTTCCCTGACCGCCGGATTCCGATTACCGGATTTTCCCCTACTGACCCCCAATAACCAGTTACTGACCAGATAATGACCCATAATAACCAGTTACTAACCCCCAGTAACCAGTTAATGATTAATTACTGACACCCAGTAACCAGTTACTGACCCCCAGTAACCAGTTATTGACCCTCAATAACTTTTAGTTTTCAATTACTGACACCCAGTAATCACTTAATTTTCAGTTACTGACACCCAGTAATCACCCAATAATCACTTATTGACCCTCAATAATCAGGTTACAAACCTAAAATAATAACTTATTGACCCCAATAATCATTTATCAATTCTTAATAATCACTTACTGACCTTAATATTCAAATGTAAGGATAAAAAAAAAAAAAAAAAAACTAAAGACATGAACTGGGCACCCAGATTTCTTCTCTGGGCACCCACCTTCACCGAAGAGAACAAGTTGCAGTCCCCGGCGGCCTCCTCCACCGAAGAGAATGAGTCGCAGTCCCCGACGGCCTCCTCAACCAAAGAGAATGAGAACACCGGCCTCCTCCATAAACCCCGGCGCACGTCGGCAAGCAGCGCCCTTCCCCAGCCACGATCCAGCCCGGATCGAACTCCAGCCGAACCCCGAGCGTGCCCCGGCAGCACCATCATCGATCTCAGCACGAACCCAGCCCAACCCCGACGCACTCCTGCCCAGTCTAAACGAAGACGGAAGAGGAGCTAGGTGGCATGCAGAGGCAAACGACGAGAACCGGACTAGCTCGTCGGTGCAAGAGGACGGCGGCGAATCTCCGGCTGACTTGGCTGCACAGAGAAAGAGAGAGAGAGAGAGAGAGAGAGAGAGAGAGAGAGAGAGAGAGAGGAAAACCAGATTAGAAAAAATTGAAGGAGAAAGAGATAATATTTGTGTGGTGTAGTTACACAGGGTATTATAGTATTTTTCTCAACAATCATTGGAATGGGCACAAGGATAAGATTTTAATTGGAATGGGCTTTAGTTTTTAAATATTTGGGCATTAAGGCATTTTCTCTTTTAATTATTGTAAAATTAGAGTTGAATTTGCAGAGGCTGCATAAAGAGATGATGTTCTTGTTCATGTTTAATTATTACTTGCTATGCGCATGCAATTGTGCCTGGGTAATGGAGTCGGTGGTTAATACTTGGATGTTGAGGTGGTGTTGTCCTTGCTGTAAATGCTATTAGCAACCTTTTATCCAGTGCTGTGATTCAGAGTTCAGTGCATTCTTTATTTGTTGTTCATGTTTTCTGAGACCAAGGGACGTATTTGGATTCCTTGAAACATTACAAACTAGTGTTAGAAGCAATAGCAGGCGTACAAGAATTAGGTATTAAAAACCCAAATAGCACAATATTAAATTAAGAACATAGTATGAATTGGGGAAATTTGATAGAACTAATTGGTTAAACGACTACTTCAAGCATTAACATAACATTCTTTGAAGTGGGTCTTATTGTCTTACTGAAGGCTCTAAACCAAATGGCTACAACTATGAATCTCTTAACCTTAAACATGCGATTCATGCCTTCCATTTGAACTTGATACATCCAGACAGTTAAAACTAAAAACTGATACGTCCAGTTAAAACATAGATATGCTGCACCAAAACAATATGTTCAATACAAGGTCACTGCAAAGACTGCAGAAGGTGTAATCCTACACCTGCTGCTTGATTCACATATAAATGACATAAAGATAGAAGCAAATGTATAGACTAGTATCCTATTGTCAAAATCACCGCATAATTTGGCCAAGAAACAAACTGTTCTAGAAAATCGGCTGTAGGATGTGATTTGTGTTTTCCTACTCCCTCAAACTGAGTTAACTAAACACAAAGTGTATCAAAGAAAAGAGAGGTTTGTTCAATTTTCTCAAGCGAAATGTCAATAATTGAAAAGGATGTTGTGCCGTTCCCCATAGGAAATGTTGTCATCAGATGTATTTCCGTACATAGCCTCTGTCTCTACGTTGATTCCGTACCCACAAAATAAATCCTCTGATGCAATAATAAGGTACCACTGTCAAAACAAAGAAAGACTGTACATATGAGTTTCCTCCAATACAATGTGAATGGTGTCTCTACCCCAACTTTTTTTTTAAGTTGAAGGTGTGACTGGTACTAAATAATTGGAACACAAAAAAAAGATCATTGTCCCTTGAAACAAATTTAAAAGAAATAATAAAATTACTTTCCAGCATAACTACTAATCACTAATGCCTAGAGCTAACTTCATGGTTACTTAAATCATTTGTATGAAGTCCAAAGAGAAAAGGACTTGATTCCATTTAGTACCTGGGACTGTCTAGTTCTGGAACACTGGCGCTTTCAGACACGGTTGAATAGAAAGCTAGCTAGTAACATTAATAAGAACTTGGTACTTGTGTTGTTTCAGAAAATTATGGAGCAGACCTTGTAACTTTGAAAAATCATAACTAATTCTACGCAAATCGTTTCAGGAGATTCCAATTATGAAACGATCCTTAAGATGTCCACTGAAATTCTTATGAAGACACCCACTTCAAATTCCAAAACGAAATTGTACGGTTTCAGTAAAAATAGTAACTGGTCTCAGAAACACAATTTCAGATTTGTGGATTTTATTCCTACCAAGATTTCCTTCTCCGTATCAAAAAAGAATTAGCTAATTAATGGTCATTACATATATAACAAGCTTCACCTCCATATAATAATAATTTTGAAATACTAGCAACGTCTAGGGGATTAATGTGGTGGATTAATTTGAAAAATCAGTCCAAAGAAGCTTGGATTGCATATTAGGAACTAGTGAACTACACATCATAATCAAGTCCAAAAGCAACATCTTAGATCTGTTCCCTCTTCTCCCATGGGACTAAAATCAACATCTAAAGTAGTTTTGAAATGGACAAAACAATCAATGTTTAGAAATGTAACCCAGAATGAATAAATGCTAACAGTAATGGACAAATTTCAGTACATTAATAAATAGCAAACTCTTCCTACTCTTAATATAATCCATATACCACTATACCAGCATATAGAGCTAAAGAAAAGAAGAGCAGCACAGCTTATACATACCTCATGATGAAGCAACAAGTTTTCTGGCTTAATGTCCCTATGAATCACATGTTTCTCATGACCTTTCGCCAAGCTCAATATGTACTACCTAACAGACAAACACAAACACAAGATTATTATCAATTTCCCAAACACAGAAAACATAAATACAATCAGAAACATGGCTTAGGGGTTTAGAGGGAACGTACTTACAGTTACAGTGGCAACTCGTTTCTCAGTAAGACAAGTACTCTCCCGCAAAAGCCCATAAAGGTCGCATAAAATGCGCTCCGCAGAATGTTTGGGTGCCTAAGACTATAACATTGACATCTCTTCAAGGCCGTAAGCTGCGATATTTGTGCAGATTTCATTTCTACGCCATTTTAATCACATCCAATAACACCCACCCGGTGATGTATACACTGATTCATTATATACGGTATAGAACCTTTAATTAAAGGGGGATTTTCATATACACCTAATTTTGAAGAGTGGTTTTAAATAAAACCCACATAATATTCTTTTCTGATAGACATCTAAAATGTATCAATTATGATACATATTATGTCATATTTTTTCTAAATTTTACACAATTGCCACCAATCAACTATAACATATAAACATAATAAATAAGCTTAATTGATGTTTTCTTAAATACCTTGATTATGAGTTTTTCTTTTAACACTAACATTTTTCAATCCATTTGCATGAATCATGCGGTTTTCTTTATTTTTATGAAAAAATCTAGGTGAAATGAATACATTCTATGATCTATACATAAAGTAAAATATAATATAAATAAGATATCTGATTATTAGATTAAAAAGAAGAAATTTTATAGTGTTACCGTAAGCCCTAAGCCCCATGCCCTAAACCCTATACCCTAAACCCTATACCCTATACCCTATACTCTAAACCTATACTCTAACCCTATACCCTAAACCCTATTAACTTAACCCTATACCCTAAACCCAATTTTGGGTTTCTTCTTTTTATGTATATTATCATATCATGTCCTACTTAATAGGTACATTAGAAATGTAAATGTTCTTTTGATCATGATGAGAAATGATATAATAATATACCTAAAAAGAAGAAAATTAATCAAAGAACAAGAACATGTACCTTACAATCAGACATTTTTCGACTATGTAGAGAGACACCAAATGTGAGCTTAAGAATGAAAAGAATCATATTATAAATGACATACTTCTATATATAACATATATATACACTCAAGGTAAGAAATTAAAGAATGTAATTGATTATGATAAAGTTAAATCCAACTAAATTTTAGCTCAATATTTGAGTTTCAAATTGATGCTAAAATTGAGAAAGATACCAAATTTAGCTTTATATCATCTGAATGGCAAATTAGAGAAACTAAAAAATGAAGAAAACTATTAATCATAGACATATGCTCTATATAGTAAGTTTGCTTATGTAGAATGGGTGTAAAATGAAATAAAAATATGTATGAATTTATCTTAAAAGATGTCTAGTATTTTTTATTTTTATCTAATTTTCTCTTAATTAAATCATAAATCCATAATCTAGGACAATGTAATTGATGCTCCCGTTACACTGCAGAACCCATAAAAGGAACAATCAGATTTATACACGTATAGATGAACTTACCTTAAACAAAGGAAAGAATGGGGACAGATCGATCGGATACGCGGTTCGGGAACAGATTCGATGGTATGAGAAAGGCGTACCCCAGCCGTTCCGGCAATCACTCTCAGACCCAGATGACCCCTCATGAGAAATCGTAGATTTGATTTCGGGTCTTACCCCATTCAACACACCTCTCGACTGGTCATTCATCATGAATGAAGTTACCCACCTCCATATCGTGGATCGCGGAGGGAAGTTACCGAAGCCACGCACCTCACGCGTTTAATGCGGACGACGGAGCCAGACGGGGAAGTAATTTACACGTCCCAATCGCTGATTGACACGTTCTCCAGACACCCAAAGTACTCAATGTACTCTGTACATTCCAGAACACACCTAAAACGTGAAGTTGCTGGGTGTATAAAGTATGTGTAAACGCATTTCACCTCCACTCCTTCCTCCACTCTCCCATCACTTCCTCGCCGCTCTCCTCCGCCGCACCATGTCCACCGCCGACGCCGCCTTCAGCCCCTCAACCACCCGCGTGGGCTGGATCGGCACCGGCGTCATGGCCTGTCCATGTGCGGCCACCTCCTCAAAGCCGGCTACACTCTCACCGTCTTCAACCGCACCATCTCCAAAGCCCAGCCTCTCCTCGACTTGGGCGCCAAGCTCGCCGACTCCCCACGCGCCGTCGCCGCCCAATCCGACGTCGTCTTCACCATCGTCGGCTACCCCTCCGACGTCCGCTCCGTCCTCCTCGACATGACCACCTCCGAGCCCTCCCTCGCCGTCGAGATCTCCCAGTCCGCCGCCGTGAAAAACTGCTCCTCGATCGACGCGCCCGTCACCGGCGAAGACATCGGCGCGAAAAACGGAACCTTGGCGATTCTCGCGGGCGGGGGACGGGAGCTTCGTCAATAAGTTAATTCCCCTTTTTGCCCTCATGGGTAAGGTTAATTACATGGGTTCCCCTGGGAAGGGCCAGTTCGCGGAGCTAGCGAACCAGACCATTATATGTTCGACAATGTTGGGACTAGTAGAGGGCATGATGTTTGCACACAAGTCTGGGCTCAATGTGGGCTTGTTCCTGAAGGCAATCTCGGTCGGGGCGGCCGGGTCTAGATCGTTGGATTTGTATAGAGGGAGGATTTTGAAGAGGGGTCTCGAGCCGGGATTCTATGTGAATCACTTTGTGAAGGACTTGGGGATTTGTTTGAAGGAGTGCCAGAACATGGGGCTGGCTCTGCCGGGTTTGGCATTGGCTCAGCAGCTTTACTTGTCCCTCAAGGCTCATGGTGAAGGCAATTTGGGCACCCAAGCACTCATTGTGGCTCTGGAGCGCCTCAACAATGTGTCACTTGAAGAACAACAAGCTGGTTCGACGAAGTAATAATGTTGTTGTGAGTTGGTATTATAGTTTCAAGTAGTGAAGCCTAGTTATTACTGCTGCTTCTGAATGCGATGATGGTTTGCCTTTTTTTGTTCTGGAATGGAATGTTTAACTGAGTTTTCGTACTGGCTTTCTAATACCATTGGGGCATTGTGTCATAGGGTCACATTTCCTCTGTTCACTAGGAGTAATTCTATGTGCACAAACCTCTTTCTAAATACACAGCCCTATTTCTGTAATTCTTTCGAAAAATCATACAAAATGAATCCAAAATCTATCCCATACCAACCAGTTTCTATTTCATAAGAAATGTCACCCCTGCACCACTGCATGCGTGCACAGTTTGGAAAGCGACCAAAAAGGAATACAATGAGGGGAGTAGTTTGTGCCTTGCGGTTTAGTCAAGCACACTACTATTCTTCTCTTATCACAGACAGTTGACATCAATTGAACATGTAGTTCTTCCGGAAGATAGCAAAGTAATAACAAACAAACATGATAACCCACCTTCAAATCAAGCACCCCTAGCCCAATGGATGGGTTAGTCTTGACAATTGGGACAAGTACCCAACCCACCTTTCACCTATCCATCCAGAACCCCTTAGTTTTCCAATCCCATCTGCTTCTACACAACCACTCCCCCCATTTTTTCTCTTCACGTCAGAATCACTGAACAATCTTACGTGCTCGAAATTCTATTCAGAGACCAATGGAATCATAACTTTGGGAAAGAAAATAGGGAACAAAATACCAAAACATAAACAAACCGAGTCAAAGTCTTCAATCACAAAACACACTTGCTTTCTCTGGTCTTCGTTCAACAATGGCATTCTCTGTTCACATTCTACCAGTTAAGCCCCCTTCACGGAAGCTTCAAATGCCATCTTGCATAACCTTAACGTTACTCTTTCGTCACCTTAGTCTCTTACTACATTTCCGATCTAGAACATTACTCTCAACTATGTTTGTACAATTAATATTAAGTGATGTGAATTTAACATCATTTAATTAATTTAACACAATACTCGTAATGAATAATATCAAATGTACCACATTTTAAGAAACCACCTAGAATCAATTTTACGTGTCAGCTAATTAGATAACGTGCATATATCACATAAGCACGTAAAGTGAGATATAAATAGTTTCCTGAGATGTGGTTCAATTTAACATTATTGGTTATGGTCGGCTCGTAATAGTTTATGCATCTAACTTGAAATAATAATATATATTATTTTGTCTATATCCTGGAAATTACTTGGTAATTACGCACGTGGTTGTCTCCGAAGCAGCAATACAATAAGATCAAGTCAACTGGTTGATCTATAAAACAATTTTCTTGCTTGCAAATTGAGCAAAAACAAAATTTAACAGCTAACTGATAGGCACAGAATTTTTCCAGGTCTTCCACTAAAATTGCCAAATGTCAGGATGACCCTTCAATGATGCTATTCACCTCCAAATTTCCGCACCTCTGTACTGCTTTCACACCTCTTAAAATGATTACCCCCCCCCCCGAACTATGGAGACGTTTTCATTTTCATACCCAAATATGAAATTCTAACGTTTGGATACCCGAACTAAGCTCCGTCAAAAAACTCTGTTAGTTGGTCATGTGGCAGTTAATTGCTGAGTTTTCCATTATCTAATGATGTGGCGATACAACTCAGATTAAACAAATAAAAAAACTATAATTATAAGACCCTCGTCCTACCCTTTACCTAATCCGTTTTCTCTTCTTCTGCTTCAGTGCTTCACCTGAACAACCTCATCTTTGATGTCGACGTCGCTTGGCTGAACAGCTGGAAAGGTGCTTCAATATGGTTTTGACTAGACTAAGAAATCAATTCGACCATCAACAACCTCACCACCGCCGTTGCCGCCTCTACAACCTTTACTTCCGGCATGACTACCAAAAATCATCTTCCAATTTGAAATTTAAAACCTCAGATCCAAAACACTTCAACCCAGAAAATAATGCACCCAAAGAGAAATCATGCAGGAGATAATATCGAATCTGCCGCCTAGCTCGAGCCCATAGCCCGTATATCACCTACAATCGATACCTTCCTTAACGAATATGTTAAACGGAGCATAGTTCGGGTACCCAAACGTTAGAATTTCATACTTGGGTATGAAAATGAAAACGCCTCCTTAGTTCGGGGGGTAATATGTAATTAATCCATGATTTGATTATAAGTTCCTATCTTGTTTTGTTCTGAATCATCCATCCTCATAGTTCAGACCTCCATACCCAAATGACAACACCTAAACCTTGTCTATACACCCTTCTCTTCTTCACCTTCCTCATCCATGCCAACTCTCAGTCCCTTCAAGACAAGGAACGAGTAGTCCTGCTTAAGTTAAAGTCATATTGGCTATCACCACCAGCCCTCAGCCATTGGACTTCATCATCAAACTCTAGCTCCCACTGTAGCTGGCCAGAGATCACCTGCACCGAGAACTCCGTTACCGGATTAGTTCTCTACAACGTAAACCTCACCCTTCAAGTTCCGTCCTTCATTTGTGACCTCAACAACCTCACACACCTTGACCTTGGTGATAACTACCTCCCGGGAGATTTTCCCTTGTCTCTCTACAACTGCTCCAAGTTAGAGTACTTGGACCTGTCGCAGAACTACTTTGTGGGAACTATTCCTGATGACATCGACAGATTGCCTAAGCTGCAGACGCTCATTCTCGCCGGCAACAACTTCTCCGGTGACATTCCTGCGTCTATTGGGAAGTTGCAGGAGCTGACAACTTTGCATTTATACATGAACCAGTTCAACGGCTCTGTCCCTGCAGAAATTGGTAACCTCTCCAACCTTGAGTTCCTCTGGCTCTCTTGGCTTCCCGACATGGCGCCATGGAAGCTGCCTTTTGAATTCACCAAGTTCAAAAAGATGAAGATATTGATTATTCGCGAAGCGAATTTGATAGGAGAGATACCGGAGTCTATTGGAGAAATGGAAGCACTTGAAAAATTGGATATGTCGATAAACAACTTGAGCGGGAAAATACCAACTGGTCTGTTACTGTTGAAGCATTTGAGCATTATCTATCTCTTCAAGAACAGACTTTCAGGGGAGATTCCTCAAGTGGTTGAAGCATTCAATTTGACCATCATCGACATCTCAGAGAACAATTTCACAGGGCCAATACCACAAGGTTTCGGAAACCTTACTAAGTTGACAGACATGAGTTTGTTCTACAATGGTGGTATTTCAGGTGAGATTCCAGAGGAAATTGGCCTCCTGCCAAATCTTGTGATTTTCAAAATGTTCAACATGAACTTGTCCGGTACAATTCCTCCAGAGCTTGGTAAGCATTCGCTGCTTGAAGACTTCCAGGTTTCGGTGAATAGGCTTACCGGGAAGCTGCCAGACGGTTTGTGTAAAAATGGTAAGCTTGTGGGAGTTGTTGCTTATGAGAATAGTCTCACTGGGGGGCTACCGAGCTCTCTTGAAAATTGTGATAGTCTGATGACAGTCACAGTTTATGATAACAAGTTATCTGGGGACATTCCTAGTGGTATGTGGAATGCATTGAACTTGAGTTATGTGCTGATGAGAAACAATTCACTTACGGGTGAGCTTCCTGAGAAGATGTCATATAATCTTCAAAGGGTGGAAATAGCTGACAACAAGTTTTCAGGACAGATTCCAAGAGGGGTGTCTTCCTGCAAGAAGCTGCAAGTTTTTGATGCTGGTAACAACCTCTTGAATGGCACTATTCCTCAGGAATTAACTACTCTTCCGAGCTTGTCGAGTCTTCTCCTTCATCAGAATCGGCTTAGCGGGCCACTTCCATCAGATATTGTATCATGGGAGTCACTAAACATTCTTGATCTGAGCAGAAATCAACTCTCCGGACCAATTCCAGAGAAACTTGGTGTTTTGCCATCTCTTACTGAGTTGGACCTTTCAGAAAACCAATTTTCTGGCGAGATTCCAAATCAACTTGCCATTCTGAAACTCAACAATTTAAACCTGTCTTCAAATCTCCTCACTGGCGAGATACCAACTTCACTTGAAAACTCTGCGAATGAGAGAAGCTTCTTGAACAATACTGGTCTATGTGCAAGCACCAGTGGTTATAATGTCAATATATGTTCTAGATCACCAACCTCCAGCAAGATTTCAAATCGGTCTCTAGCTTTGATCTTAAGTCTAAGCACGGTGTTGTTCCTGTTGGTTCTGTTCTTATTAGTCTTCTTTGTTAGTGGATACAGGAGAAAGAAGGATGGATCACACGCAGACTGGAAACTCACTTCATTTCAGAGGTGCAATTTCACCTTATCAAAAATCTTGGCAGGGTTGACAGAAGGCAATGTGATTGGAAGTGGTGGATCAGGGAAGGTTTATCGTGTACCTGTGAATTGTACAGGTGATGTTGTAGCTGTAAAGAGGATTTGGACCAACAAGAATAACATGGAGGATGGGCTTGAAAAACAGTTTCTTGCAGAAGTCAAGATACTGAGCTCAATTCGACATGCCAATATAGTGAAGCTGATGTGCTGCATTTCCAGTGAGAGTTCGAAACTTCTTGTATATGAGTACTCAGACAATCGCACCCTAGACCGATGGTTGCACAAGAAAAACAGATCATCCCTATCCAACCTCTCAAGTTCAGTTCATCATGTTGTCCTGGACTGGCCTAAGAGGTTGCAGATTGCAGTGGGAGCTGCTAAGGGCCTCTGTTATATGCATCATGACTATGATCAACCCATTATTCATCGAGACGTGAAATCAAGTAACATTCTGTTGGATTCTGATTTCAACGCGAAAATAGCAGATTTTGGCCTTGCCAAGATGTTAGTCAAGCAAGGAGACCTTGCCACAATGTCAGCTGTTGCCGGTTCCTTTGGCTACATGGCTCCAGGTAATAACCTATACACACAAATGCTCAAGTTAGTTCCTGAGAAATGTGAGCAAGTTTAGTTAAACTTCTATTTTCAATTTGAATGCAGAATACGCACATTCCACAAGAGTGAATGAGAAGATTGACGTATACAGTTTCGGGGTCATCCTGCTCGAGTTGACAACTGGTAGAGAACCCAATGAAGGTGATGAACACACTTCTCTTGCCGAATGGGCGTGGCGACATGCTCAAGAAGGCAAACCTTTCGGCGATGCTCTGGACCAGGACGTCAAAGAACCTTGTTACATGGATGAAATGAATGCTGTCTTCAAACTCGGCATAATGTGCACTGAGAAAAATCCTTCTAACAGGCCTTCTATGAAGGAGGTTCTGCGTATCTTAAAAGAAACCTGTCCTGCACCAGTTCGAAGGGAAAAGACCGGGAATGCCGCTGCTCCTCTCCTCAAGAATTCAAGGCGAGAGAGGGTTTTGGAAGATCAAGATGGTTTGGCAACGAATGTGTGATAATTCACAGAAGATGACACCAATAAAAGGGGATATAAGACGAGCAGGTAGGCTAGTATGCTAGATTGTTTACGTAGGACTGATATAAGACGCATGTAGGCAGTTTAAGAGTTGCATATGTACATTGAGATCCCTTAACAGATGAGCACTGTACCGTGACCGTTTCAGATACTCATATACAGTCTGAAACGGTCACAGTACAGTGCTCCTCTGTTGTTGAGGGATCTCAATGTACATATGCAACTTAAGAGCTTGTGATTTTCAAAATTGGCCTGCCAAATCTTGTGATTTTCAAAATGTTGAACGACAAGTTCATGTTGAACATTTTGAAAATCACAAGATTTGGCACCAATAAAAGGGGATATAAGACTAAAGCGGCGCTTGGTCGTCGGACGGGCTATGAGAGATGGGCTCCGGCTGAAAGTCAGGTGCAGGGAGCGAAGCTTCTGTTCACCGTGTAGAGCGAGGTACGCCATGACGAGCAGTGGGAAAAGTGGGAGCGGCGGCGCTTTGTTCTAGGGAGGAGGGGAACAGAAACCCATCTAAGGGTGGTGGCCGGGTGTGATGAGGAAGAGAGGTGCTGGCCGAAAGAGGGTAGGTGACGACTTTGTGAAGCGGCGGATGAACGGCGGCGGATAGGGTTTTTCTATTTAGTCCTTCTAGTTTTCCTAAGCCCGTCTGGTTTTTGGGCCTCTAGGATTTTAAATTAGTTTTGCTAATTTATTTCCAATAATTTTCCTAGGTTTCTAGGAATCATAGGGTAGGTTTTTGCTAATTAATAATTTTCCTAGAATCTTAGGGTAGGTTTTTGTGTCTGTATGTTATGATGTTTCTTTTACATCTAAATAGTTAAACCTTCTGACGCACCGTAATTAAGTGTCTTGGCAACGAAAGTTTTTATGCAAAATTATCTCTATGTAAAGTAATATTATAGTTTGCTAGGCTCACTTTAGATGAGCGGAAATATACAATGTAATGGTATGTAAATCACTTTCAGGGTCTGTATCAGTGTAATTCTGGCTTACGACTATTATTACAATAGGTTATATGCCCACCTTTAATTTAAAAAAAAAAAATGTAGGCTAGTATGCTAGATTGTTTACGTAGGACTGATAAGACGCATGTTGGCAGTTTAAGAGTTGCATATGTACATTGAGATCCCTTAACAGATGAGCACTGTACTGTGACCGTTTCAGACTATATGATGCAGGTTCCATACCAACAGAATCTCCAACAGCAAAGGAAAAAGAAACGAAAAAGGATTCTGGTAGCCAGTAAAACTCCTGTTTTATTAATAGAGAATGAGAGAGAATATTCCGCAAAAGATGACTACTCAGTTTACATTCCCCCATTTTATTATGTGATCCAGCTGAAATGATCTTATACACTTGTACCAACACAAAGCCTACGCACCCAGAAAGGAGCAAAACAACAGGCTAAGACTCTAAAGGCTTTAGCCAACTTAAAACTCCAATTGCCATTTATGATCCTTTGAGAATAACAAGCTCAATGGACCATAAATTAAGGATTGGATGCAACATCATTCGGAATAGGAGCTCAGAGCAGCTCCAACTGTTCCGAAGCAAGTTGTGTAAAGGCAAAGGGAAAGCGAAAAAAAATATACAAAAATTTGAGAATGTCACGCTTCATTCATCTACCCTGGTCTCGACTATTTTACGAATCCTCTACCCCAA
Source organism: Fragaria vesca subsp. vesca (assembly GCF_000184155.1). NCBI lineage: Eukaryota > Viridiplantae > Streptophyta > Magnoliopsida > Rosales > Rosaceae > Fragaria > Fragaria vesca. The sequence continues at coordinate 5,025,580 of NC_020491.1, forward strand.
GGTAATGGGAGTGAGAGGCTGCCAGGAGAGCAGCTCCAATTCCGGACCCATCATTTGAGTGCTCAACAGATATGTGCTCGGCGACATCATCACCCAACAACTCATCAAGAGTACTCTCCATGCAGACTCGGAATTCAGTGTAGTGCTCAAACAAGCCACCATCCAATGCTACCACTGACTTGTGCTTCTCTCCATCCTTTACCGTGTCTCTACCCAACTTCTTAAGGACTCCCAGGATCCCAGCAGCGGAGAGGCGGGCTCCACGAGTGGCAACTATGTCACATAACGCCACAACGGCCTTTCTCACTTTCAGTGACGTATTGGAGATCTGACAATTGTTGACAATTCAAAAACCAAAACTCATTCTGCTGTCTTGACATTGACTTGGAAAGAACTTAAAAGATAAAACAGGAATTATAGTTGCTCTTAGAATTGTATGTTCGAGTATAACAATGTCAACGACAAAAGCATGATCTATCATGTGTGCACTCAGAACTGGTGATTTGATGAAAAACATAGGCATTTCAACCTTCTTGTTTCACTTTGCTGACCCTCTCAAAATGGAAATGGTGCTAGAAAAGGTAATAACAATTAAAGTAAAGTGCAAGGCAAAATAGTAAGGTGATGATTTCATCAAAGATTTGGAGTAAATTACCTCTAAGATATCCTTCAGTTTGCTCCCAACCACTCTCAGATCCGGAGATGAGTCATGATGCATTGCGGACATGTCGGGAGTCCTGCACATATTACAGCAACGTAAAGACTCGCTAACACTTACCCGCACTTACAAATGGGTTCAATAAAACAGCTGCAGAAAGCCTATACATACTTGAAGCTGAATAAATGATAAAAGAAGTTGCCACTGCCACAAAATACAGGGTTTAGGCCAAACAATCAGTCACAAGTATTGCATATACCTTAATACGAAGGGAATTTTCAGTTTGTGTGGAACAGTATCACCAAAAAAGGCAGCTTCTTCAGCCATCTTCAACAAAACTCTGCGCACAATGTCTCCTAAGTACATCCCAGAAATAATCTTCTCAAAGATCTGTAGAACAAAACAAAAGCCCTGGTCAAATCTAGATCAAGCCATCTACCAAAGTCAAACATGTAAAGATAACTTCGTAGTTACCTGCTCTCCAGGGTTCAAACTCTCAGCATCAAGGGCTTGATCATATTCTGTATGGGGAAGGTGTGATGAACGAAAGTTACCCCACTCCATGTTGATTACCTATTCATGAAAGTAAAAATGATCAGCTCTGCTCTAAGTGGATAGAATGTAACCATGGCACCAGGCATCAACGTAAATTTTGCTTTCCCAGAAGGTAAGGGCCATCGATATTGAGACATTGTGAATGAACCATAATTCCCTTAACTTTGATAGCAGATCATATACTAACCATCTCTCCTGATTTAGGTAGAAGACCATGCCATTTTGGAATCGCATGTGCACGTTCTACATAAGCCGCATTTGTTCCGGTGCCCAAAATGACAGCAGCAATTACATGCGGATTGTGGTACCTACCTCCAGCTAATGTCCCAATTGTATCATTGACCTGCATCAGCCTGGGAAGTTAGGATTTTCCAAAACAGATTTAGCAATAAAACATTAACCAGGTGTAAATCAGCTCTCAAAGCAAAGCAGACAAAACAGAGCTGTTGAAATAACAAACTATATTGGACTTACCAAAGCTGTAACACGCATATCCAGGCCAATTTTTTCCACTGATTTGGTGAGCTCTGCCACCACATCTTGCTCAACCTGCATCATATAAGCAAAGAGAAACTGTCACAAGAGGACACCCCATGATATTCACTCAAATGGATTTAATATTCAATGATAAAAGAACATTTAGGTAGAGTTTATGCTTAAAAAGATTATGAATCGAATTCTGTTCACCTACATAACTAATTAAAGACAAAAAGTAGCAAAGTCAATACAGCAGGAAGTGTCAAAAGTAATTAAGACTTACCGCATCTTCAATACTGAATCCTTTTGTCCACTTGATAAGGGTTCCTGATGCAATTGATGTTTGCCACACGGGAAATGAGAAGGTAAAACCCAGCTCCCTTAGTCTACCAGGTGCAGGATGAAAACCTTCTCCTTCAGTAGCCACAAATTTTGCTAGTGCTTCAGCAATAAAATCAAATAATCCCTGAAACCAAACCAAATAATGACATTAATTTCAAGTACAAACAACTTAGGCATTGATAGATTACTTAAAGAAATACTAACTTCTGAAGTCCCAGTCATCAAATGTGGTGGAATTGAAACTTCGTCAAATTCTTGTTTAATAACACGCTTTTCTTTCCCACCAAGCTGTACGCGCAGGACACGGAAATTTGTCCCACCAAGGTCTAATGCATAAAATAGTCCTTTCTCATCCCTGAAAATTAAAGAGAAAAGTAAGGGGACTGAGCTATGCTTTCAATAGGACCCGACAATCAGCTATTCAGCTAGTGTATGAGCTAGAAGATATGAACTTGGTATCTATATTACGGATTACAAAATCATATCCAACAATTTCACTATGCCCTGCTGCGCCACAGTTGAATATACAGCAGAAGTCTAGAAGAACACTAAACATGGTACTCGAGTTGTGACATAACACAGCCGCACTAATAAGCAAACAATAAAGTCCAAATTCGCAAACTTTCCAAGTCTGTTAACTGAACTCCCAGTTCATTACTCTACAACTACATCATTTTAAATTCACAAAACGAATTCATATGTGTCCAGCATTCAAAAGCAAACTTTCCTATCCTACAACCAATATCCAGATGCAAATTGGTAAAACAGTAAAGGAGAACTAGATTACCACACATAAAAAAAAGATGCAAAGAGCAAAGGTGATACTAGTCAAAACTCAAAACTAGAAGCAGTAAAAGATGAAAACATAGACAGTAGACCCAATACAGAATCATGCAACACAAACACAACCCACTTCAAGAAACAAAGACCAAAACAAGCTCAAAATCTTTACACATATAAAAACAACAAACAATTAAAACCACCGATTCAAACAAAACCAAGCAAAACCAAAACCTCAAATTACAAGTCTTTCTCAACTAAAACCAGGGCGGGTGATATAAAAGCTTTGCATACCCAGTGGGGAGGTTATCAACATAGCTGATGAGCATCTTAAGCTTGCTGCCGCCCTCTGACGCCAGCCCGGCGTGCATCTCCACTGTCATGGCGTCAGCCACCTGCCGGAGCTTCCCAATCGGCGTGTCACACTTCTCCTCAAACTCCTTCAATATCGCCATCGCCCGGGCCCACCTCCTCGAGCTTTTCAATCTCCGCCGCACCAGCAGCGCCGCCGCCGCACACGTCACCGCCGCGCACACCACCGCCGCCCCCACCGCCACCTTCCCCATACCCACAAAATTGAGTCAAAATCACGCAATTAGGCTCGAAAAGATCGAATCTTGATCGGTTTCAGAGGACCCTGAATCCAAATTGACCCAAAGATTGAAGCTTTTTTAAGTGCATGGAATTGGGAAGTGAACAAATGTAAGAAGAAGAAGAACCCAGATCGGAATGAGGGACAGGAATGGAATTACGAAAATTGTGGAGCAAGAATTTGGGGCAGAGAGTAATATAAGCAAAGAAAGGAGTGAGCTTTATTTGGTTTATCCAATTTTCTAATGGGGGAGTGAAATGACGAGAATGGGGCTGTCAGTGTCAGAGGGGGGGGGGGGAAGAGCTTATATGGACGAACTTGATTCCATGGTGTTTTGGAGTTTTCAGGTTTAAGGAAGGGTACGTGTGAGGTGGTGGCTCACTTATGCATGTGTGTAAAGTTGGGATTTTTATTCTTTTATTTTGGGTTTTCTTGGCTTCCAATCCCTAAACTAAATGCTTCAAAGGGAAGGATCTTGGTGTGTGATCCTAAGAACGTGGTTTAAGAGGTTTGATTAGGTAATTACTTGGTTAATCCGATTTAGATTAAGTATTTGATTACGTGTCAAATGATAATAAGTTTATCTGATTTTGATATCATTATGAATCAGATAAATTATATCTGTTACGTTTTTATTTAATCTACGATTACGTAATAAATAGTTGTCACATTTAATAATTATTTATGTCTATCCAATTTTAACTTGATAAAATAAAATATACAATTATCATAAACCGAGCTTTGTTTGTCTTGAAAACAAAATTATGATTTTCATTAGTAAAATCATACTCTAAAAGCAGCGAATAAGAGAAATATTTTTGATGTAACGTCTTTGTGTATGTCTATTGTTCTCAACTCTTGGGATTAAAATAGCTGGGCCCAATGAATAGCAATGGTACATGTTAAATCTGAGATGATTTTCAAATTCACAACTCGAATGTCCAAAATTGATTAAAATCCAAATCAGCACTTAGTCATCATTGAAAAGAAGAGGGCAAGTGGCGCTAGAGTTGGATATGAAACCGTTCACTAAACATTCAACTTACACCAAAACTACGAACAAGTTTCTTGACTTTTTGCTTCGAATCTACGTATATAAATCAATGAAACCATTTTTGGACCACATTGTGTACTACTCTATTATTGAAGCATTTGCCCTTTGAATTAAGAAATTGCACAGTGATCAATTTGTAAGGATTAAAAAGTTTTAATAAAGTTAAGAATTTAGTCTTCATCATTTTTGTAATGTGCTTAAGTGAATTTGCTCAAATATCGTGTATTCCTAGTTTATATAAATAGATGTATTAGTCATGTTGACAAAATGTAATCTATTAAAGTGGTCTATGTAGCCATGTTTCAATCACACTAGAGACAATTGAGTGAGATGGGCGATTCATAATCATTAGACTTCCTTCATGTTTGAGTTTAGTAAAGACTATAATTGCACATAGACATTATAGCTCTAGTAGTCGAAGTTGTATTTAGGCGCTTCATACTCATTAGACTCCCTCCATGTCCGAGCTTATTAAAGACTATGATTGCATATAAACATCGTAGCTCTAATAGACGAATTTATATTAAGTTATACATTATGAAATGTCATGATGTGATACATCTAACATTACTCTAACTTGGTTAAGAAGATTTCCGGTCAGGAATTGCCGGTCATATCGGCTCCATTTGGTATTTGTTGGTTATAGGACGTTTCCACTTCAATTTAGTTTCCCATCAAACGATGGGAACCCAAAAAGTGGTCCAGAATAAGAAACAAACCTTGCTTAACCAAATACCCATTGTTATAAAGAGAGATCAATTCCAGTGGGACACGGACAAAGCTTCCTCCATTTTATGGGCATCTCATTGTCTTCATCGATCAGAATGATATTGGAAGGATCAAAATCAAGTATTTGCTTACAGAACCTTATTGGTTGGTAGAGTACGCAGAACTTGTCAATCTTTACAACACCCAAAACAATGAAATGCTGAATCTGTCAGCTCAGATTTGGGGAAAAGTTGTGTGCTGCTGGCTAAGACAGATGACCACCTTCATCTCCCAATTTTATTCGATTCTTTATGGAATATATGATCTGCTTTTGCTTCTTCATGAATATATTCCACCTTCTCGTCTTATTAAAATGAAATTCATTCGTCTTGTTAAAATGAAATTCATTGGGATTTTGATTCACTTATCCGTTACATAATAGGAAGATCAAACTCCTCCGTACTCTTCAAGTATTTAGTATTCTACTACACAAATGTGATGCAACCACAATTCCCGATACATATAGGAAACTAATCATCAGCTAGTTCCTTGGCAGTTGGAATTACAGGAACAAGAAAATTGCCAAAGGGTGAATCAAAGATCTTGAAGTTTCCAAGCACCCCATCTTGCTGTGCTTGTGCTACTGCTAAATCTCTAGCCTGCTGCATACTAACACTCAATCTGACTCCACTACTAGTTTGAGCCACCGGAACCTACACATGTATTACACAACATCAAATCCCCGATAACTAAATTGCGTTTCGGTATAAAAATTTCTAAGTGATCCGAAATATTGAAACTCAAAGAAATGCGAGAGATTCTTACTGTTACTTGCTTCTCAATCGGTCCAGACACATTCCTGGTGTTACAGAAAAGCCCAAGTTAATTAGAGAATCCATGAAAAACAACAAAAGCCATACATGTGCGCCTGAGGAGACGACTTGTCGTTTAGGAACACGACTGTGGAAAGGGTCGGTTCTGCCTTTTGGGGAAGGAGACGATGCTTTTTTTCAGTTAATACTTGTCGTGTTAAGGAAAACCCAATTCAAAACGCCAAAGAAAACGACGCTACTGGTTCTGGATTGTCATCAGAGGAAGAGAATCTCTCTCTCTCTCTGAGTGAAAACTTGACAGGAAAAGATTCCAACTTTCACAGTTTCACGGGACCAAAAGTTAACAAAGACCCAAAATTTGAAATGGAAATTTGTAAACTGAATTAAAGGGCAAGTAGGAACTAGTATTTACCTGGGGGGTTGAGGCGGTGGTTCAGCGATTCTCCTCCTCTTGGGTGGTTGTTTGGGTGCCATTGCTGGCTGCTCAGCTCAAGCTTCAGCTAATTTTCCAGGCTCTCAGGTTGAAAGGGTTTATCGGTTTTGATGGAGAGCAGATGGGCTTTGTGGGTTTAACTTAAGAATACTAGGCCCAATGTGTAATGCTTTGTTTGGGCCAGGCATGACAGGTCCAGGAAACTTATGGGCTGTCGTAAATGGTGTTTTTGGGTCCGCATCGCTAAACTACGGACATTTGATGACCAAAACATCGAGTATCAATCGATTCAGATCAAAGAACAACAAAGTTACAAAGTAGTAGTATCGCATACACATCGAGTGTTAGGAAAGCAAAACTTGGAGAATATTACCGTTTATTAGTAAATCTTACATATAACTATAAACGTACTGTATAAAATAGAGTATCAGCAAATGTTAACACTGTTTATACCGTCGTGCGTGGTTTATCAAAGTAATCTTCGAGCAGATGTTGATAATGCTATCAGTAATTTGGATTGGAATGATTTGTTATGGTTCATTAGATTCTCCATAATGATCAATTATACATTATCATTGCTCTTAAAGACTTGAACCACACACTCGGAGATACTCGTATTAGTGTATGTATAAAGTGAGGACGTAGTGCTCATTGTGGGCCGAAGTGTCGTATTCCTTGTGGGCCGAGCCTGAGTGGTCCATGAAGGTTATTAGGATATATAAAAAGGCTCTAGAAGAATTCTCATCACTAAAATATGGTGGATTCATTTGACCACGATCATTAGATTCTGCACAATGATCATTTATCCACTCCAGATATCAGAGTAACCAATCCACCAGCACTAATCACTCACCTTAAACCACACGCTCATGATATTTCAAATTGGGGTAATAATAGATTTCTGCGTTGCTTAATTATTAAACAGTTCATCAGTCTTAATAGTATACAGTACTTCATGCCGGCCTTCTGGTGGTGCTGACAGAGATAGTAGCATCGGAACTGTTCTTGATAAGATCTTTGTATGCATGGGCCGTATGATAAGATAGTAGTCGCTTTAGTGTTGTACATCTTCAATAATGTAGCTTAATTGACATGAAATTACTTGCAGCTTGCTGGTGAGGTTGTTCGATCTATGATGCAGACTTCTGTATATGATAGAAACTGCTTATACCTCGAGCTGGGTTACGCAGCAAGCTTAGCGATGATGTCTTCTTTGTTTAATGCTTATGATGCATACCGTAAACTAATTATGATAGTGTTTGGTAAAAATGGGTGCCTGCATATCATCAAACGTGAGCTTAAACAAGGTGATTGTACGTGATTGCAATATTATAGAGAGTTCTAAGGACCTATTCATTGGGAGAGCAAGTTTCAGAGTCGACGGAACGATGAAGTCCATGTTCTACCGTCGAAGGTAGAAAACCTAGCTCGGAGATAATCTTCTAGGATTTTGCATTGTCATGTACTTAACGAGGGTTTTGATGATCCAACAAAACAGTTTCCAACTAGAGAGTTATACTTTAGCTCCCTTTCTACACACATACTGATTCATGATATCGATCTGGTTGAGTTCGAGAACTTATACTAGATCGATATAACCGCGAATCACTCCACAAAAGTGAAACAAAAAACATGTATTTGACCTAATTTTGTTGATTAAAACTTCCTAATTGTTCGAGCGCATAGCTGGTGGAGGTGATAGCTTGGATAGTGGCCTTTAGGTAGGATATTATTGATTTAAAGATGGTATCTAATCAACAAACTTAATGTTGATTGATTTCGACTCACTAAGTTTTACTTTCTCCAACCAATATTCTCCATCCAAAATCTCTCTCGGTGTTAAGAGAAACTTGACCCCCCAGATCGAACCAAATCTATTCCCTCATCATTCTTCAGCTCTTTAATTAGTTAGTTAAATCGTGGATGAATGTCACTCTAATTTGATATTCCTGTTTCCATTTTGTCAAACCTCAGATCATCTCTATGTTTTCTTAGTTGGTGATTATGGTGGTTATTGACTAATTGTATCTTAATTTATATTTGACCCGTGTCGATTAAGGTTGGACAAGACTAATCAATCGATCAGAACAAAGTGATTAAGTAAAGTAATGATTATTATGTGTAACATTGTCCTAGCTTGATTAATTGACTATTACTGGGGTCAACAACAATCTGCTATACTAATGGAATTGGATTGAGGTTTGAAAGTTCTAGCTCGATTGGTGCACGCCCTTTAGTCTTTGCATCAATTAAGGAATCCACAAACCAAAAATCAAAATTAAATTCGCATCAGTTTACTTTATAATACAAAACTCACAAGCTTTTAGGATTCACAACATAATGCATATCTAATATCTTGTCCATATAAAAAGAACAAGAAGAAGAAGAGTATTTCAACCAAAAACAAAATCTACAACATTTCATTTTTCATTTCTCAAATCACTATTTCAAAAAATTCTTTCAATTCTTACACAATATGTACGGTCCCTGCTTATTGAAAAAGTAGTTGGTTGGACAAATTGATTGTTCACATGGTTTGTCCGACCATCAAATCTAAAGAGTCATTTCCGTCACAAATACTCATGAACAGTTCAGTCACATACTCACATGACGACACACATATAACAAGATTATCAACGAGTTTGGTGACCCCGATGGCCCCGTTAAAATTTATGCTCCTCATCATGAGGTTGTCCAACCCTATTTTCCAAACGGCTAGGGTCCATCGTGCCACATGGTTAATCTCCTTAATCTCACTACATGACTCTCTTAAGTACTGTTGTTGTCCAACCCTAAACAGTCTTGGAGGGGTCCCGAAGGGGATCATTAGTGCCCAACTTTGGAAGAGACTTGTTGTATCACTTGTATGCTTGTTTCCCCTTCACCAGAAAATTAATAGAGTCAGAGCTAGAGACCTTTCAATCCCTTGACCTTAAGAAAGGTATGCGGTACTAGTAGAAGTGGTAGTCCAAGTCCAACAAGCACGCTGAGAACTTTAGCAAATATTTGATTTAAGACCAAGCTAGCTCAGTTAAGCTGAGGCCAGAAGAAGCTAAGAGAAACCAAGCTGCTAGGTCACCGGCAGGAGAGGACTAAGTAGAGGAATTAGGTCAGCAACAGTGCCGGAGTTGGACAAGAAGGTCTTGCGTGCCATGTGAAAAAATGCGTCCCACGTGGTGTTTCTGTTTTCTTCTTCCTTTTTCTGTTACAATTTTGGCAAGCTACAGCACCAAAAGATCCCACAAAGTTTCCAATCTGGGAAACTGACCAAACCCTAGAGCTAATTTATCTCTAATAGAAAATACGATCACGATTCATCAAGGGATTATAAAAATGGATGAGTGTGTTCCAGAGACTCTGGTATATACAGTACATACAGTACCCTCTTGAAATTTTAGGGTTATCTTTTATTTGCTTTGCAAGCTAAGCTTTGGAATCTAAGAGACATGGAAATGAGCTAGCTGTGCGTGTGAGACAAGTAGCTGGCTTTTATACAGACCCCCATCTCCAACTCCCAATTCCTCCATATTTCACGTGCCCAATTTTGATTTCTTCTTTCTGTTTCCTTTTGCTTTCTTTCATTTATCTATAGTTCTATACAGTTCCATCTTACATGAGGACTGTTCTTGCTTTCCTTTTGCTTTCTTTCATTTATCTATAGTTCTATACAGTTCCATCTTACATGAGGCACTGTTCTTGTTTCATTGACTCCTATAGACGATGAACAGAAGACCGGAGGGTAAATTACTCCGGTGGCCGGAAACAGCTAATGAATCGTCCAGTTAATTTTACATACACTATCAGCATTATAATACCAGTGTATCAGAACGTTATTTTTCTTTGTCCAACTGATCTGGACACCCAAACCCTACATCTTACTTATTGTTTTGGTCTTAGTCCGAGGCACTTAACCTTTCCCCCTGTAATGGAAGAGCTAGATAATATATAGAAACAGAAAGGTAAGATGGCATATTTTCGAGAAAAAGATCAATTAGTGTAGGTGGAAAGGAACCAGAAAATAGTTTGCTTTGCGGTTGCTTGTGCCTTTTTGCAGATCAGTGTGATCCTGAGGATCAAGAGCAAAGCTTTTTTCACAATGTTTGGTCACAAAAGATCTTTTATATATGAGGAAAGGGCAAAGCTATGGTATAGCTTCTCTGCACCTTGTTTCCAAATTAGGGTGCTGCCACGCGTACCATATAGTTAGACGTTCAACTTTTCTATTAATTTTAGTTTTCTTTATGTCTTGCCTTTACATGATCATAGTATGAGTTTCATATATATGCCTTGTAATTAAGCTAGGTTTCATGGTTGTTGGGTGGGAGCTTTATAGTTTTGAAAGCATATATAAAATCCATGAAAATTAATAAAAGTTACTACACAAAATGTTATTGGCTTGCACTTCAAAGCTAGCATTAACAAAAGTCAATTTAAAAAATTTCAAGAATTATTAATATTATCTACTGAATTATGCCAGAAATAATGCACAATATATGGACCCGATACAACAGTTCAATTGGAATAGAATTTGTTTGCACAGTACTCAAATTATTATCTTAGCCAACAATGAACGGAATTGTTATTATTAATATCGCATGTATATCTCCCATTCTTCAATAGCTAGCTAGATGTAAGGTTCCTTCCAAATTAAACTGAAAGTAATGGAAGTTTAGATTTCTTTATATTTTGAGAAGGGAGTTTAATTAGCTCGATTGAGCCTCTGTGCTTAAAAAATGAGATAGATCAATTATCAATACTTACAAGCTAGTAATACGGAGCACAGACAAGTATACATGCATACAGATCGAGCTTTTGAAAGCCAGAAATTTCGATCAGTTTCAGGCCAACTGCTTCTAGCAGCTAGCAGGTGATCATGTGCTTCCATGATCGATCAAAATGGCTGTGCGAACACACCAGAGCTTATCTAGCTGCCCATCTAGTACCCAATTAAAGATGCTCCACTACCATCTCTGACTCGGGACCTACTCACAATCCACCCAATTATAACCAAGATATTCTGTAGCGCAAAGGGTTCTACTGTCTCTGTTCAACACCTGTGCCTTTCCCTCTGCATATCACTTTTCATCTTCTAGTTTACTATACCTGCACTGTGATCTTCAGCTTTCATCTTCTAGTTTATGTTGGAAATATCGGAGAAAAATAAATCTCACACCATAAAAGTGATAAATAAAATATAACTTATAAGTGGATAAATTTTATCTAATTGTACCGAGACCTTTTGTGATTAAAACCCAACGTAACACCTTAAGGGTGGTTAAGTTGGGACAGTATCGGTACAATATGATATACGGGCCACGTTTGTTTAACATGGTATCAGAACGGGTCCCTCTTTAATTACTTCTTCAATTCTCATGGGCTCGATTTGGGTTCATTCTCTCCGTCCCGATTCATTCCACGTGTTGACTTTAAGTCAGGTTACACGTGAGGAGGCGTGTTGAAGTATTGGAGAGGAATAGATCTCACAACAGAAAAGTGACAAATAAAATATAACTTAAAAGTGACAAATAAAATAGATCTTATCCAATTGTACCGAGGTCTTTTGTGATTAAAACCTAACACCTTAAAGGTGGTTAAGTTAAGACAATATTGATATAATGTAATCCACGGGCCACGCTTGTCGGTGTTTAACAGTTTATTATACCTGCAGTGTGATCTTCAGCTTTAAGAAGAACAAAGAATCGGGCTTCTTCTGTTGTGTAAATGTATATAATACACCACTGGTGTAGATGCAGGCTAGCTCAACAATGTTTGACGGACTGTTTAAACAACTAAAACTTTGCCAACTTCGGCAATGTGTGCCTGCTCAACTCGACCATGATATCGATGCCAACTTTATGTGCTAGCCAGCGCGCGGCAGCCTAAAAAGGAATACTTTGAGATATCATTTTTCAAGATAGATTACCCATGACAAGTTCCATATCATCCAATATGTATAAGCTAGTGCAAGTATCGTTAAGAGCCAAAACACTGTGAACTAATAACGTTGATATTTTTCTGTTCTTTAGCGAATATTGAAAATAGTAACCGGGCATATATATGTTGTGTGAAAATATATATGGGATGGATCCAAATATACGAAGGAGCCCACAGTGCAGAACAGGGTTGGGATTATTAGGAGGAATTGTAAGGTGGGCGTAGAGCGGGGAACACGGGCTCCCGTTATTGAAACAAGAAGTGGTGCAGTGTGATTCATAGAGCTCGGTATACACAGAAATTAAGTGGCATCCAAGAATAGAATAGTGTCAATTGAATCATTCAAAGGTTAGAAATGTGTGTGTCACATTCACCACTTGATCCCACAAGGTTCTACCACAAGCTGGCTATCCGTATTCGCCCTCTAGCTAACTTAGCCACCTCCGATCCACCGTCTTCTCTGCTGATTCTGAGCCACCCAGAGACAACTCGATCCATTAAGCACACCCCACCTCCACTGTTCTTTTTTCATATTTCCTCCATTTCCATCTAACCTCTCTAATTCTAGATCGATATCGATCTGTCTATTTTTATCCATGCACCCCTTTCTTTCTTGATTTATATAAACACACACCTATCTCTATCCTCTTAATTGTGAGCATTATACAATATGATGAACTCATAGAAACCGACAACAACAGTCAATTACACCCAGCTCAACAATGACAGAGATTGCATGCACAGCACAGGGGTAACAGCTTGGAGAAAAACCCAATTAAATTAAAAATGCTAGCTAGAATTGATTGATTGGATTCAAGCTTCAAGGCATATATATGTGTGTCTGCTGTCTCCTTCGTTCCATATGTTCGTGGAAACCCAGCGAGGTCCTGACGACTCCACCGTCCATCGTACACCTAATGCACTTTCTGCTTAAATCATCGTCTAGGATCTTGCATTTGCATGCACGTGTACAGTGTCAAAAAAAAATTTGAATGCCAAGAAACTGATCTACAACAGTTCATATCGAATTTCAAACATTAATCATATGGAATGATTTTATTAATTTCTAAGAAAACATCGATAGTTAGTTAGAGTCAACTTATAAAGAAGCGGGGCGAAACTCTTAAACGTGAGTTTTTTCGACCCCATTTGTGCGGATGATGGCAAAAACTGAGAGGCGGAGAGGTGACGAAAACTGAGGTGGGATATGACTCTGGAGGGAGAGCAAACGTCCATAGACAGCATGTTTTGAAGTAAAATGGCATGGGAAGGGAATGGTTTTGCTGAGGTGTAATAGCCTGACCTTTTTTCTCCTACTTAATCAGTGTCCATATCAGAAACTCCCGTTCGGATCATCCAAACCGGCCACAAAGGCCCCACCGCCACCGGCCACAATAGGCCGGTGCCCCTCCCATTCCGGCTACTCGATCCCTAGCTCTTCTTATTATGTCCAAAACGAAATTTCCATCCATTTTGTTAATTTGCACCAGAGAAAATACTATATAGGCTTTGAAATCTTAAGCTTATTAGCTTCAACGAAGTGCAAGTGTGCAAGTGTCGAGCTTGAGCGTGACCTCACCTGCCACTCTAATTATACTCCTATGACTTGTTTGTTTGATCTCCAAAAACCAACATAATTAATCGATTATATACATGGATTCTATTATACGCTTGCCGAGTTTTTTTTTAATGAAAACTCTATATATATGCATGCCGAGTTGAAAACTAAGTAATAGTCTATTATATGGATTCTGTTGATCGATTATATGGATTCTATTATATATATGCATATATGCCATTCCTTTTTCTTGTTTTTTTTTTTTTCCTTCCAGAATGAAGGTAGAGTCTCCTAGATGCAAGATAGCTAAGAATACATCATTTTGTAAAATCAACAATTAATTACATTAGTCTACAAACTCATATACATTTACTACACTTCTTACCTTTTGGTTCGTCTCTTCCAACACCAAATAACCACATGAAATTCTGTGGTACCTACCCGTATGTGATACCTACATTTATAAATGTGAGAACGTATTTATAGTCAAAGTGGTAATGCTGAGTCGTATTATTTGTAATTTTATTATAATAATTGTAATTACAAAATGTACAACCATTTTACAACTTTTTGAACAAATTGTTCTCATAGTTGTAATTTTATTTAATTTCATGTAAATAGTGTAAATAAATTTGGTAAATTTGTTCTCAATGTTGTAATTTGATTTATAACATTGTAATTTTTGTTCAAGTACATGTAAAATAAAAGTAGGATATACATCTCAGTACCATAGTTTGTCTCAATAACCATATAGTATATCTTTCATCGACTAGAATTAAGTATTTTCTAGCATAATTTGTTTATGATAATGACAAAATATCGTGAATTATAATGATGGAAATCTGTCGAGCATTCTCCAAGAATAATTCATCTTTCACGTCCCAAAAAAAAAAATAATCATCTTAGGGGCTTGTTGACTTGGTTTTTGGGGAAGTAAAAACTAGCCAACAAAAAATGTACGTGCCCTCTCCTAAAGCTTGCATACAAATACGTATCATAATTTCGTATGCTAGAGGTTGAATCCGTGATGAGGTATATATACTCAAGTTGCTTCTCCTCTTGCACGGGCGTCTTTAATAAAGAAAAGGGTGATCGAATCAAATGTAATTTCAAGAACTACATTGTTAAAAAATCAAATCAAATGTCATTTCAGAAAATACAGTACATTGTTAAAAATATACGTATGTAAGACTATAAGACCATAAGGCGGGACACATCAGTACACATACACACAACAGAGAAAGTGATCGATATATACGATGATGATAACCTAGCTATATATATTAAGCTTTGTCGAGAGAATACTCACCAGGAAAACCCTCTTCAAAACTTGTACTCATCGAAAATTGCATCTCCTACGTAATCTGACATATCTGACGTCTCTATATATTTTCCAAACCACTCGCATATTTTCACATTTTTTCCTTCCAAATGAGCTAATTTAAAAGATTTAAACAGAGCATAAAGATAAAAGAGGGTGAAAGACAGAAATGCCCCACCATCAACATGGTCTCTCTATTAATACTCGCATATCCCTCCCATCTACGGCAAAAAAAAACCAATCTATCCACCTATCTTTTCAAGGCTTAGAACACATTAGAGTGCTCTCTACGGGGGTATGTCTCCCAGCTGAAAAAACAGAGCATTTCAAGCCAAACCAAATCATAGCTGCACTAGTCAATCCTCCAAAACACTTGGCGATCATCATCATCATCATCGATCATGTGTAATCCAAACCCTTCTGTTAATTCGACGACAACCCAGAAACCAGGAGAGCAGCTTCATCAACAGCCGCAGCCGCATCTTTATTTAGACCTCTTCTTATCTCTACCGAAAGATGAAAGAAACGAACCGCCAAAGCTTGTAGTAAAGCAACTACAACCGCAGCCGCAGCCACCACAAATTTCCGTCATTGAAGTCGTCAAAGAAACCAAGTCACTCTTCAACCTCGCCTTCCCCATGCTCATCACAGGCCTCATTCTCTACTCCCGCTCCATCCTCTCCATGCTCTTCCTCGGCCGCCTCGGCGACTTAGAGCTCGCCGCGGGGTCACTAGCCATAGCCTTTGCAAACATCACAGGCTACTCCGTACTCTCCGGCCTAGCCTTGGGTATGGAGCCGCTTTGTTCCCAAGCCTTCGGAGCTCGACGTCCGAAGCTTCTGTCAGTGACCCTCCACCGCTGCGTAATCTTCCTTGTAGTTTGCTCCCTCCCCATTTCGTTCCTTTGGTACAACATATCGACCATTCTGTTATATGTCCACCAAGACCCGAAAATTACCTCAATGGCTCACACTTATCTCATGTTCTCCCTCCCTGACCTTTTCACCAACTCTCTCACTCATCCAATCCGCATTTACCTTCGCGCTCAGGGCATCACCCACCCGTTAACTCTCGCCTCCCTCGCCGGAACATGCCTTCATCTGCCTATGAATTTTTTGTTAGTGACTAAACTTCAGCTGGGAGTCACCGGCGTCGCGGCAGCTTCCGCGGCGTCGAATTTCTTCGTGCTGGTGTGTCTCGTGATGTATATTTGGGCAAGAGGGCTGCACGTGCCCACGTGGACGGCGCCGAGCCGGGAGTGTTTGACCGGCTGGGCGCCGCTGCTGCGGCTGGCAGCGCCGAGCTGCGTGTCCGTGTGTTTGGAATGGTGGTGGTACGAGATCATGATCGTCTTGTGTGGCCTTCTGGTGGACCCCAAAGCAACCGTCGCCTCGATGGGCGTGCTTATCCAAACGACGTCGTTCATCTACGTCTTCCCGTCTTCTCTCGGGTTCGCGGTCTCGACGCGGGTCGGGAACGAGCTCGGGGGGAACCGGCCTTACAGAGCCAAGCTATCCGCTGTGGTCGCGGTAGCGCTCGCCTTCGTCATGGGCCTATCCGCCGCGGCCTTCGCGTCCGGAATGAGAGGCGTGTGGGGCCGCATGTTCACAAATGACCCTGAGATCATACGGCTGACGTCGCTCGCGCTTCCGATCCTAGGGCTGTGCGAGCTCGGCAACTGTCCCCAGACAGTCGCGTGTGGGGTACTCAGAGGCAGCGCGCGTCCGACTACTGCAGCGAACGTGAACCTCGGCGCGTTTTATCTGGTGGGCATGCCCGTGGCGGTTGGGCTCGGGTTCTGGCTCCGCGTCGGGTTTAACGGGCTGTGGATCGGGTTGCTGTCGGCCCAGATATGCTGTGCGGGGCTGATGTTGTATGTTGTGGGGACCACGGACTGGGATTTGCAGGCGAAGAGGGCTCAGGCGCTATCGTGTGCCGGGTGTGAGGTGATACTACCTCCTCCAACTAGTAGTTGTGATTCGAAAGGTGAAGAAGCAGTGCAGCCATTGATCATCGTTACGGTGCCTTCTTCCAGATAATATCCAAAAATATCAAGATGTAATTTTTGCCACTTGCTATTTTTTATATAAATTATTTCTTCATCTTATTCCTATTCTTCTTCTGTAGCATGATTGTGAATTATTATGGTTGATTTTTCTACACAATTCTCTTTGTCTCAATTCATACGAGGAGATGACATTAACAAAATTATGAAGTCTATAGTCATAAGTGATGTATCAATAAGTTTCGATATGTCTACGTCCAGCCTAAACTATCACACAGAAAGCGACAAACACTACGCTCTGAACAAATGAGTTATGTTTTGTTTATGTTGCGTAAGAAGTATGAAAAATGGAATGTAAGCTGGACACTCCAAACCCTATAAGGTGAATTTTATTAATACGTGAGACTTTTGATGTTGATAATCACAAGTTTCATTTTACAACTGGAAACTCTCGAACATTTTCTTTATGCGGCATAATTCAATCTTGCGCTTCAAAGATATTCAAACGTTTTATTTTCATGTGTTCGGTGCGCTCATGGGGCATGTCTCTTGCGTTATTAGTTTGATTTTGATATAAGCTTGAAGTGGAGTAGTGACATTTTTAACCGAGACAAAGCAGTACACTGGAGTTCTGTAAGAAATGTTTTGGGCAATTGAGAAATGTCTCAAAGATTCGGACATGTTTGATCTTTTCCTTCATCGAGTATGTTGGGTGGACAAGGTAAGCCAGGCTTTCCACAGTATCCGATTACCCTCGAATCAGAATTGGACACGAAGTAGTGAGTACTACGTACTCCAGTGGGAGGTAATGCATATTTGACCTTATCTTCCAGATTGGTCCCAGCAACCCTAATCATTCAGTTCACGATGAAATTACCCAGCTGGTAGGACTCCATTGAAGAAAGCTTTGAGCTAATTATAGTTCATATACAGTGACTACTCGAGGAAATTTTACCTACTGCAACCAGTCAGCCTTAAGCAAAAACTTACACACTTACGGATTTGATGTCCCATCGTGATGATATTTTTGATGTGATTATTCGATACTAAAAGGAGAATAGGTGGAAAAGTGGAAGCAAGAATCATGCTCCAGATTCCAGTTTGATGTCCCTTTCGTTAGCCAGGTAGCTTGATCCATGCTTTGATTAATTATCCGCAAATTAACAACAAAAAGATCCAACGCATGCAGTGGTAAACATACATCTCAACCATGATTTTCTTTCGTGTTTTTACTTTTACAACAACAGTAAAATCTTCCATTTTTGGAGTTTTACAGTATTACCTGCAATTTTCCTTCACCGAGTTCGGGGGAACGATTTACTTGCTGAAGACACGGATGGCTTGTACAATCATTCACCCAGTACATCTCCCTATCAAAGTGAATCAGAGTTGTAAGAAGAGGTACTCAATAGTCAATACATTCCCCCATTGTTTTATAGAGGCCTCAATTATTAACTTGTCCTTCAGTGCTTCGTCTCTCAGCTCTGAAAACCCTAGCTATTCAAACTTTGACAAAAGCTTCTTCCAAAGTTTCAAACTGCACACAACATTTTACAGTATTAATTTCATGTGTTTGATTGGACTCGCATTATTCGTCGGCGGCTCGTCGCCAAGTTGCTGCGGCATTAGTCTATTGAACAAAACCAAATTAGCGACTGTATATTTGACAAGATATATATATAGACTTTCGGATGTCCGTATTTATTCTTACGGTGCAGATTTCCATTTTACACTCACCTTTCAATCGAATTTTCACATCTCCACCGTCTAGTCTTTAGATACTAATGTATAAATCATCTCTGCAAAATTTCAGCCAATTTTGTTATCATTAAGGTACTCAACTCGATTAAACCAATGGATGAACATAATTCTGTCGAACTTGAACCGTTCATGTTTACACTCACTTTTCAATCGAATTTTCACATCTCCACCGTCTAGTCTTTAGATACTAATGTATAGATCATATTTGCAAAATTTCAGCCAATTTGGTTATCATTAAGGTACTCAACTCGATTAAACCAATAGATGAACATAATTCTGTCGAACTTGAACCGTTCATGTTTATAACAGAAAAACGCAGTTTTGAGTAAACACTAAAATAAAATGTATATTTCTAACATTTTCTTATATAGCTTTAGATTATTTTGTTTTTCTTATATATAAAATAAAATGTATATTTCTAACATTTTCTTTCTCTTTTCTTTTTCATCACAATCATGCTTAGAATAAACACCAAAATACAATATGAAAATACATATATTTTTGATAGTATATTTGCTCGTTTAAAATTATGAATCATATGTATATATATACATACATATATATATATATATATAATTTGTCCAAGAAAAAATATTTACATATATGATTCGACTAAAATAAAGTTTACATATATATAAATAATTTACTTTATTTTAGTCGAATTATATATGTAAATCTTTTTCTTGGAAAAATTATATATATATATGTAATTCATCCAAAAGAAATTTGATAGAGATTTTTCTATTTTTTATTTTGTTTTAAAATTCGATAGAGAATAAGACATGTATATGGCAGAATTATTATAATCTGTAAAAATAAAATAAAAAATTGATGATTTAAAAGTCTATAACTAAGTTTAGATTCTCAAAGATGGAAAGAAATTTACGTTTATGGAATAAAAGCCTCTCTTGCTATGATTATTAACTACACCATTATTAATAAATTAGGGTAAGAAAATATTCCGTTTTAGTATGTATTAGCCATTAATTGTCAAGGTTAACATTGTCTTTTCATTTAAGATTAACATGGCTTGATTTTAAAAATTGATGATGTGTCTACATTACATGGCATGTCACATAAGATTAAGGTCATAAATCTTAGGCCATATTAAAGCCCTCTAGCACTACCTAAAAAAAATAAAAAATCTCATACTTCTAAAGTAAAGGATGAAACGCTATTCAGGTGGTTGAATTGCGTCCCTATGATATGGATAAAAGGAGTTGAAGTACCCCCAAAAAACAAACAATATAATGCAAAAGCTCAGAGAACTGAAAACACCAGCACCACCATATATGGCGCCCCAGCCAGAAAGGCAGAGAGAGAGAGAGAGAGAGAGAGGCGTGTCTTTGTGTGTGCTGTCTGGTATTCAGAAGCATGAAATACATACACGACCTGTTTCTGCAGATTTTGCACGAGGGGGGAATCAAACCCTTTACTGTTATACTACAGTGGCTACTTTGATTTTGTTTTCTTTGGTGCTGTTGTGTTTTAATTATTGCATTTGGTCAGAAAAATGAAGGAGAAGATCACATTTTCTCTGCTCATCGCAAATCGCAACTAGCTAGCAACTTGGTCGTCGGTCATTTTTGATAAATCTCCCCTAGCTTGTTTATGCATTCGTAATCTGCGTTCGTAAACTGACTTTCCAGGCCTCAGCTTTGTTGGTATTGTACCTAGTGGGATCCATGCCGTCAAATCCATTGAAGCAATTATTTGTTTGGCCATGCGTTGCATCTCCAGCTTTCTCCGGAACGTTTTGCTAATATATGTTTGCATTTTTCTTCTAAAAACAAGCCCCTACCTACTAGTTTTAATCAGATATCTAGTCTTTTCGTTTCTTGTCTGGACGATCTGAAATATTATTAGTCAGAGCCTGTTCACCGTCGGCAATATGTGATCAAGCTTCATCCATCCGACAGGTTACGATTATCAGACGATCGGACAAATATGAGATGACTATTTTCGGATCAAGTAGACAAACAAGTTGTCGAGCTGACCTCTATATTTCTTCGATACAAAATAGACATATTGTTACACAATAATTTAGTCGATGCAAATACAAATGACTAGTATTTCATGATTCAAGACTAATTTATCATAGTTTTATAGCTTCGCATGATTCTAACCTCTTCTCTTAAACACAATTGGTGCAACTATTTCAACTTGCATGTAAATTGTCGTCGTACTACTCGAGTTTTATAAGATTAACATGCTCCATCCCGTTGATATATTACTCAAAATGATAGAGATTCAGTCGCCATCTGAACCGACATGTTATATTAGGGGAGGTGAACTGAACATACTCATCCATGTAGTCAATGTTAATTTCAATTGGGCAAGGACCGCCCCAGATTCTAGCCTGGCGTTTTCGATCTTCTTAACATGCATGTTAGATTAGAGGGATTGAGTGTCGAATTTGGTAGCTCTGGAATAAAGTATTCTCTTGTAGGAGTTCAGGAGTAGTTAAGTGACGAAACGAACAGTTTCATGCATTGAATTTCTAGGGTTCCCATTGGAGAACTTGGAAGGACGAGTAAACTAATGAACTTGAGTTTCTGGCTTATGCGGAAGATGAACAATGAACGTTTATAATTAATCAGTTGGTGCATACGTATGTAGTACGTTATGCCCTGTACTCGATCAATGCAGAATATTCAGAATCATAATCTAGTTGGTTCATTAGATACTCAGGCACGTAATGCAAAGACTAGCACAAATTAAATATCGCATGCCACCAGACCAGAGCTGTCGTGAATGAAATTGCCGAAGTATAACTGGCTGCAGGTCATCAATCATTGTATATACAATCGATCAGTTATGTTATTGCCCAAATCATTCGTAAGTCGATCTCTTATTTATAAGTAGAAATAAGATATACCTTGATAGTTTGATTAACGAACGTACGACTGGTTGTTCTACAATTTCGTTAATAAAATACAATAGTAGGTTGTGTACTTCTACCGAAGACCAATATGCCATAGTTGTGTGAAACCTTGTATATGTTAATACTTAATATATAAGAGAAAGATTCGAACAAATTAACAATTTCCAAAAACATGAAACCTTGTATAAGAAAAACGTGCAAAAGGATGAGCATCTTTCACGGCCACCGGCATATTGCACTGTGTATGATGGTACTCTACTATTACTTCGTCCCCATCAAGCTAAGCTAGGGCAAGAGGCTGGTAACTGCAGGCTTGTCTACGTACGTAGCATGGTCCAGACTTGCTAGCTCGGACCTCGATCTGGGCGTGTCCATTATCACTACCACACAGTTGCTCTGTGTACATGAAAGAAAGACATAAATTAAAGCTAGCTAGCTGGTCATGGCCGATCCTCAGTATATCATAGTGGTCCTTAACCTTCTGTTGTTGATGTACGTAGATTTTCATAGAAATGAAGATAGAGTTGAAATCCTTTGCACTGTGGTGTGATCCAAGTAGATGCAACACTCAAACATGCATTTTAGTCGATGATGCTGCAGCTAACCTACCAAATTATATAGGCCAAATCAGTACTGCATGTTTTCAGTCTCCAATTGGCTGCAAAAAACCAAAGCATTATTAACCCCACTGCAATAGTTACACGCTTCTGGAAAAGACCCAGAGCAAAATTAACCCCACTCAAACAGTACACTAATCCATCTCAGAATACGATCGTATCCATTATTTCTAACAGCTATTTATAGCTTCTGGGTTAACTAGCACTGTAAATAAATATTCCTAATCATCACAGACCTTAATAGAACTAACTAGGATATAATGAAAACTATGAAATGAAGTCATGAAAAGAGCTAGCCTAGCTTGTTCATATAAGATTATCTTGTTCTTGGGGGATCGCATCGTTCACATGGCATTGTAAGCAAGCTAGCCTTATAATAAATCCTCATTCTCTCTTCCCATCCTTATCTAAATCTTACCTAAACTAAACAAGACTACTTCTCCTTGCTGGCATTGGCATGCATTCTATTATACAGTACTAAATCAAATCCTCAACCAAAACCAATTATGAATTTGTGACCATATATTCATATATATGAACCAAAGTAGCCCCCCAAAGAACTAAAGCCTCCATCATGGCTGTCTCTTCGCAACCCCATAACCCATTGGCACTTACTCATGAAGCATTAGGTTGTATCTAAATTTAGGGCATAGAGGCATAGCCTCTGTCGACCTTAGAAGCAACAAGACCTAAGCTCGTAGCTAGATAGATGCACTGATTTCATACACTTGGGATATTATAGTATTACATACTGGGTTACTTACAAGTGAGGCTAAGCCAAGATAGTGAGCTTTTGCTGTGTATTCTCCAATAGGGGATAGTTGGGCATGTCTTATGTCTGATGTCCCCCCTCTGGAGGTACTCGAACTCCTTCACACATGGCTTGTACGTGCCACCATCTACCTCTCGTTTCCAATCCCATAATTTTCTAACCCCTTTCAGGTCGACATATGGGTCCTTATAGTGTTCAAGTGTTGCTCATCCTAGACTTAGAGCATATGCCTATATACAAATTAAAAGTCCTACTTGCAAATCATCATACAAAATATCCAAAAATACACAGGGCCAAGTCTCTTTTAGTTCATATAAATTAATATTTCAATGTCCATTAAAAAAAAAAAAATTAAATATTTCAATGTATGGAAGTGGAATTATAAATTTTTGCTAGATACACACATCTTTGCATATACGTAGTTTTACTTACCTCAAACTACATTCTAAGCAGCCATGCATGGATGATTTTTTATTTTTTCACATTACGAAATTCCTCTCAATTTTTTCACCGAGTGGATTGGAGGAGTAATAACGACGTACATTTACAATCACAGTCCAGGTTGAGCTAGGATTCAACATTACATTAGGTAATTGCTAATAAGTTGGTAACTTGCAAGCTAATAACCAATTACTGTAAAAAAAGCCGAAGAAATATACTTGGTTAACTTGGAATCTGTTAAGCCACTACTATGCTTAGAGCCCAAAGTTGAAAAGAAACCCAAAATCAATGATAAAGTATGGTTTGGGCCCAGGAGGCCGTTTATATTTTCAGTCTAGACAAAACAACCCAGAAGCAGATGGTAGCATTCTAGTTTTCCTTCCACAATTCTAATCAGATTTCCTTTCATGTACAATAATGCCTTTTCCGTTTGAAGACATACCAGTGTACTTCTGAGATGTTCTAGCCAACAGTAGCATCAGAGATATAGTCTATATGTACAAAAAGATTCTGTACCGTATGCATGTTAGCATGTGTTGATTGACAAGCTACGGTAAGTATGTACGTATACTTTTATGTATTAATGTGGTTTCACATGCATGCAGGTGATGAAATACGTATGTACTGCTAAGGGAATTTCACCGATGCTGGTACTGGCCATAAATGACTTGTATTTACAAATAGCTCGGAACGATGATATCACCCTAAAACTTGTCGAGATTGAAAGATATATAAAGTTAAACAATCCGATATACGTGAGACACGAGTATAGTATATGTTTCTTTCGAGGTTATGAAACAAAAACTTCAGACAAAAGTTGCGAGTAACATACAGAGAAAATTTTGCAGTTTAGAAAGAATCTATCACCTTTCTTTCACATTAAACTCTGACAGTGTACAAAATCTTCCTGTATCCATGTAAATAGCAGCAGTACCGCCAGTACGTCACCGTTTCACGGGACTGCATTTATGAAATGTCAATCCATGGCCATGGGCCCAAGCCCAGTTTTTCAAACCCACCTGCCAATATAATTATTCGTATACGAAATGACGGAAGCCTCCCTCATTCGTCAACGCAGCGACCTTTTACATTTTCCGTAATTACAAAGATCTTCATGACCTCATTTGGATTTCACCTCACAATACTCCAGCAGTCCAGCTAATAAGTCAATCGAGTGACAATGTCGTCTTTGCCCCTGTTTCAGGGTTAAATTTACCACGAAGGATGAAATGACTGAACAGTGTACCACACTCTGCAGAAGTATGGGGACCTTTTAACTGTGATTGAAGCTACTGCCATGGGGCGTGCAGGCCCGGATCTGAGATTTTAAGGCCTGAGTCGAACTCTCAGAGTTTGGCTCTTAATTCTTTGTTTTATATATAAAATAGCATATAACATCCAAAAATATATATGATTTTTATGTAAAATACTTATTATGTAAATAAGATTCCAAAACCTTGATGGTTTAGTAATCCTAATTGTATTATAAATCCTATCTATACAACAATATCTTACCTAATCGTGATTGCCTGCTTCTATTTAATATTTTAACTTTTTTTTATGGGTACAAATTTATAGTAAACAGTAATTGATGGTTTGGGCCCCTCATCATGTGTAATTGTCTTTGTTTTAGGATAGTTGTCTTTAATTCATGTCAGATTGCATAGCAAAAAAACTATTAATTTTTTTTTTAAGACAACTAATATTTTTGGGCCCTTTAAATTTTTGGGCCCTGAGTCCCAAGCCTCTTGTGCCTCTATTCAAATCCGGGCATGGGGGCGTGCTTCAGCGATTTGCAGGAAAAGGGTAAAAGCTAACAGACAAGTGAGATGAACGAGGGCTCGAATAATTTACCAAAACTGTGAAAAATGCATGCATGCATTTCGATTTGATTAGCTTCTCAGTTGGAATCATATATATGCATGCTAGCTGCAACAAGCATGGCCTTGCTTAGCTATAGGCTTCGGCAGTTGCTACATACAATGAAGAAGAAGAATGCTCGGGAATATTGAAGGTTTATTTCATTGAGTGCTAACCCGAAAAGTCATGTAGGAATTAATATTTGGACCGTGAAAAATGAATACATCTCTATATGAGGTCAAATTTTCACTCATTGGCATTGCCAAAGTTAATGAGAAACTCATCTCAATTCATAGAGAGAAGTGCATACTCAAAGAGAGAAGTGTATGAGTCAATGGTGATGATGATAACAGTCTAATAATACCACAATTTTCAAAAATAAATAGTTGGTGTGGATCGATCAAGTAGATTATAGTTGACTCACTTAATTCGAAATTGATTAAGCTGCATAGCAATTTATATCGATTGAGAGTTTAGTCTCACCATACTTTTCCGCAATGATACTCTTAAAGCATCTCCAGCAGCTTCCTCAAAATTTTTCTAGGGGAAGCAAAAACTAAAATCTCAAAAAAAATTATGCTTAAAATCCAACAGCTTCTCCATTTTAGAGATTTCAGCATTTAATACAACAAAAAAATATACTATATCATTATTAATTATAACAAAAAACATTATATATTTCACTGTAACAATAAAATACTCAATCAAATATACTATTGTTGTCTTGAATTCGTTGGAGCACGTGAATAATTTAATTTTAGGGAATGAAGGCTTTGCCCCAAATTTTGGGAATGAAGGTTTCTCTTTCTTCTACATCCCCATTTTGGAGAATAAGAGGAGGAAGCTGTTGGAACTAAAAACAGCTCTATATTCCCCAAAATTGAGAAGTTCAAGAAAATGGGAAAACTGTTGGAGATGCTCTTAGGGTTAAAATCTTGAATTATCATATATTATGAACAAAAATGTTCATTATTCTGATTAGGTAATCAGTTTATGTAACTTGTCATATTTAGCTCTCGTCTAATTTCAACATTAAACAAGTCATTGTTTTCTAATAAACTTAACTAAAAGATCGTACCGTATCATATTATATGTAAGATTAACCGATTGTTTATATTTCTAACGCAATAACGTAACTTAACTTGACACCTTTTGTTTAGAGATCAACTTGACAAGCTTCTTTCTACGTACTAGCTAGTGATCTCTTGCTCATACTAGTGAAAACAATTCTTAATTTCTCAAAGAAGAATGCCTCCCTAAATTCATTCACAATAGATTCAATACAAACACTTTTTTTCCATAATCAATATTGATTTTAAGCTCATAATGAACCAAATGACCAAGTCCATTACCTAAAAATCCTTCCAAAATATACCCAACAAAGGCATCACGAGAGTGTCAGACCACTGTAACACACTGGCTGAGTGCAAGCATCTTTCTTTTCTTTTCTTAGACACGTCGCTCCACAAAGTTGCTAATATCATACACACATTTCCTACTCATCCCTCCCTTTCTCAAATACAAAAGAAAGCAACCCTTTTCTGAGTCCGAGTTGCCCATTGGAGAAGAACAAGCACTCGTTTTCCATCGCTTTCCCCCGACCCCTTTTGTTTAAATCTTTTTTCCAGTGACGAAAGAATCTGTGATTCTACCAAGAGTGAATTCATTATTTTACTCCACTCTGTTTTTGGCTTCATCTCTAACTTCCCAGTTTTTCAATTCAAACTTGGGGATTTGGGATTTTTGTGGCGCAAATTCCTCCTCTCTTTTCTGTTTTTATTTTTTATTTTTTTATTTTTATAATCATCATATTCCAAAACCAAAATTTGAAAAGAGAAACAGATAGGGTTTCTGTTTCAAACATTTATACGTTTTTTTCTCTTTTTTTTAGATTTTTATTCTTTATCAACTACTCTGTTTCACCCTTTTCCGCAAACTAGGAAAGCAACCCAAGTTTCTGAGCTGTAACCCCTGCTTCTGCTTTCACACTCAATCCTTTAAACCCCTTCCTCATCTTCTTTTCTTCTTCTTCTTCTCAAGAGGTTAAACTCACTGGTTTTGAAGATGGGTAAAGCTACGAGGTGGCTTAAGGGGTTGTTTGGGATTAAGAGAGACAGAGACCAACACTACAAACCCAGTTCAGATTCAGCTTTGGTGTCCTGTTTTGAGTACAAGAAAGCTTCAAGCTTTGGCAGAGAGGCGAGTCCTCCTCCGGAGACTATGCTTTGTCATAATCCGGCCACAATCCCGCCGAACATTTCACCGTCCGAGGCTGCCTGGCTGAGGTCCTTCTACAATGAAACAGAGAACGAGCAGAGCAAGCACGCAATTGCAGTTGCGGCCGCTACGGCCGCAGCTGCTGATGCCGCGGTTGCGGCGGCACAGGCGGCCGTGGCGGTCGTCCGCCTCACTAGCAATGGCAGGGGGACCATGTTTGGCGGCGGCCGCGAGAGATGGGCTGCCGTCAAGGTCCAAACTTGCTACCGGGGATACTTGGTATGTTGGTTTTGGCTTAATTTCAGATCAATGTAGCAATTAATTTCTTGACTTCGCAATGGAACTAAAAAACAAAGATTTGTTTCTTGGGTTTTGTTCATTTTTGGATGTGAATTGAATGCAGGCAAGAAAAGCGCTGAGAGCTCTGAAAGGACTGGTGAAGTTGCAGGCATTAGTGAGAGGCTATTTAGTCAGGAAGCAAGCAACTGCTACACTCCAAGGGATGCAAGCTCTGATCAGAGCACAGGCAACTGTTCGTTCTCATAAATCCCGGGGCCTCAATCTCAACATTAACATCACTGAAGCCAACAGATTCGAAATCCGCGCACGAAAATCCACGGTACACCACACGACAATCTCAATTTCATAACAATTTGATCACAACATTTAATTGAATGTGTGTATCAATTCAACTGAATGTGTCATAAATGTGAGGTCTAATTTAATTTTGCAGGAGAGATTTGATGAGTCTCGGAGTGAGCACACAGCTCCAAGCCATAGCAGGAGGTTGTCTGGTTGTTTAGAAAACAACAGTAGCTTCAGCACCATTGATGAAGTCCCCAAGATTGTTGAGGTTGACACAGGAAGGCCAAAATCAAGGTCTAGGAGAACCAACACTTCCATTTCTGAATTAAGTGACGACCAATTTTACCAGGCAGTGTCTTCTCCACTCCCCTGTTGCTGTCCTGGCAGGTTGATCATCCCGGACCCAAGGAACTTTCAAGATTCCGACTGGGGGCTCACAGGAGAGGAATGCAGGTTCTCCACAGCGCAGAGCACGCCGAGGTTTGTGAACTCCTTCGGGTCTAATGCGCCGGCGACGCCGGCCAAGACTATCTGTGCTGAAAATTTTTACAGGGGATTTGGGAACTATCCCAATTACATGTCGAGCACTCAGTCTTTCAAGGCCAAGTTAAGGTCTCACAGTGCTCCAAAACAGAGGCCGGAGCCGGGGACGAAGAAGAGGCTTTCGCTTAATGAGTTGCTCGAGTCAAGGAGCAGTTTGAGTGGTGTTAAGATGCAGAGGTCTTGTTCACAAGTGCAGGAAGTCATTAATTTCAAGAATGCTGTGATGGGGAAGCTTGATAGGTCATCAGATTTTAGTAGCCTGCTGAGGAGGTCTTGATGTAATAATGTCTTTGATGTTTGTTCAAGCTAGTTAGCCTTGTTCAGCTCTTAGCAAAGAGATTAGGGTTTATACCAGAAATTTTTAGTAGCTTGTAGATGAAAGTGCGTTAGTACTAATGCAATGAGGTTCTTAATGCGGTTGTTGTCTATGTTAATCATGTGAATGCAATGGAAGTAATTGTCTAATTATGATTGAATTGCAAAGTAGTTTGTCCTTCATCTTACAAAGGAAAGACAACAAATCTGTATTTTTGAGTCCTGCATAGCCAAATCCCAGCTCATCATCATGAGTTTTCATCAAGCTATTCCGGAATCCTTCATTACTTCTCAATCATTACTTGGGCTTCTCTTAACCTGGAATCGTTACTCACTTTATTCCAAGTAAATGTGTCATGAAGATATAGGGTTCGAACATGATAGTCCTACAACCCTTAATCTCGATCTTCACTATTTTCTTCGTTAGAAATATTCGAAGTGTGACATATATTAATTCTTTTCGCTTTTGTAAAATGCTGAATTTAAGCTTATCCGAGTTCCTATATCCAAGAAATTGAATCGACAAGACAATGCTGGCATTATATTCCACACGGGACCATATTACTATTGTTATTTACTATTTGAACATGTGAAGCAATTTGGTCCTATACTTTGGGTAAAATCCCAGAGAAGAAGAAGAAGATGTACCCAGTTTTCTCAGTGGAATCATTATTGAATATTGACAAGGACAGAGAAGAGAAGACAAGAACAAAGGGTAAGTTTGAATCGTCCCGCTCTAGCTCGAAAGGTTCTTCTTCTCTCTGTGAATTTGAGAATTCATTAGAGGTTTTTGTTTGATTCTGTTAAAGGGAATTCTGTGGAAATGACCCTACATGCTTTCATCTGTTAAGGCTCCGATCGTACTTGTTTTCACTTTCTTGTGACTATGATGCAGATGTTTTCACATTTCATCTGAGTTTCATATTATTCTCTCCCACATTTTTCAGAGCATGGGAGGTTAAGAGCCTTGTAAAAGATCAGAGGAAACAGGAACAGAGAGGTCTCTCTTCACTTTTTTGATTGAAAAAAGGACTCTTTTGAAAAAGTAGAAACTCAGATGAAATGTGATGTCTTTTCACTGTAAAAGTTTCAAAGGAATCGTGTTATCTAAGCAAACGATTCTGGTGAATAGATTTACCGATCGAATTTAATAAAAACATATGATAAAACAAACATTTTATGTGTTTTTTAGACGTACAAGAAAAGAACTCCGTTGATTTATCGTAGCGTATTGATATATGAAATTAGAAAATCTTACAATTATCCAAAGACCTTATAACGAATACTATGAGTAATCAAAGCAAAGGAATTGGTAGCAGTATTACTTGTAACCTGCACTCTACCATTGCTAGTTCCTCCAAAAAAAAAAAAGTTACTCTGATTTCTGTGTTAAGTTTCCAAGGGAAACGAGATAGATAATAAGCCAATGAGGCAATGATGAATAGATTTGGACGACGACCTGTCAAAATGGGTAATGGGAAGGCTGATCGAACTGTGGAGAGTGAAGCACAGCAAAGCAAGGCCACATTGTTTGTTTCTTGGTAGAATCTAAGCCAAGCTTTGTTTTCATGAGAGGGAGCTTTCAGAAGTGAAGCTTTAGCTGCAGGTCAGGCTGCTGCTGCTGCAGTCTGCAGAGCCTTTGAGATTAGTGACAAATTGCTCCTCTCTAGTTTCTGTAGTTGATAGTGTAGCCTCAGTAGTCAGTCCTCGGGATACAGTATAGACTGGAAAGTGAGTAATTCTGTCACTATATTTTTCCTCCAGTTTGTTACCTTTATGCTCTTTTGAGAATTTTTCCTCTATAAGAGTCCAGAGGTAAATTTGGGTCGGTGAGCCGTGGCCTGGTTGGTTAAGGTGTTAACTAACAACTTTGAGGTCATGAATTCAAACCTCATTGACATATGTAGGGTGTGTGAGTTATTTAAAAAAAAAAAAAAAAAAAAAAAAAAAAAAAAACAACACTAACACAACGATTTAGGCCTCAATTTGTAGGCCTTTTTCTTTATTTGAATAAATGGGTTTGAAACCGAATTTGTAGGACTCGTGTCCTGGATCATCTTGGAGTCTTCTTGGGTAATAGGCCCAAGTTATGGATTGTAAATGGTTTAGGCCTTTTGGTGTTGTAGGAACCAAGTTTCGGGCTCTACGGCACGCCGGGGGGTCCAAAATGGTGCCTTCCAGCCGGGACCATTTCCCATCTCTATTGTCTACATTCTCAGACTCCAAATCCAGGTCCGCCTTCCCTCTGTCCTCAATTTTATGTTCCAAATCCAGCTCCATATTCCCACCACCAGCTAACCGGCCATTCACTCTCCTGTTCTTCAAGATCACTGGGACTCCCTCATCAACATAATATACTTCTTTCTCACTTGCAACAGCGGATGCTTCTCAATAGCATACTCATCACAGTAAGCCTCTTTAAGAATTGCCGTACAAGTCTTGTTCTTATGAGACAAATAGAAAATCTCGGGATGTCTCTCAAATGCTCTGTGCATTTTCTGCGGAAGTCCCATATACTTCTTAAGACACAATAGTTTCTTCCTCTCTGCTGAATGCTCAACAAATAGACTAAGCAACTCATGAAGAAGCCCCACAGAATCCGATGCATCGTTTCTCAGATGCATCAGAATCCGGTTGTAAGTGTGAAGAATCCTCATAGGGTGAAACATAGGGAAGTTTCTGAAACTCCTCTAACCAATCTTTAATCTTGTTCCTCAGCCTCAAACCCTTGGAAGGGAAACGCGGAAACTCAACTGCCTCCGTTGGGCCTCCAGAATACACCCTCTTTTTCATTGCATTCCTTTGCACCACAGACAAGACCTTTTCACCACTGTTAACAGCTAATCCCTCTAACCCATCTTCCATTTTCACAAACATAAAAGACCCGTCCAGATTTTTTTCGGGATAGTGCAAAAAATCAAAAGGCAAACCCAAATACCACTCCATCCCCTGAATAATCTTCAAAGGCAAAACCTTTTCTATACTCATCAAGATCAACTTTTTCAGCCTATCCCTCAAATCCTCCCTACAATCCTCATAAACCCTCTTCTCCTCCTTATCAATCTCAGCTGCTTTGGGGGTCAATTTAAACCAGGGATAATTGTATTCCCCAGAAAATTGTTCAAAAATTGATGGGTATTTCCTCAAAAACTTGGCAACCTTCATGGGTACATCTAATGCAAAACCCCTTTTGGACACTTGATAGATTGGGATACAGCCATTGGGATCCTCAGTAATGCAGTTCTTGAGGTTTATGATGGGTTTAAGCACTATGGACTTGTCAATGTGCTCAATGGTGTCAAAGTATGAGTCTTTCTTCCATTTCATGTAGACATTAACATAGTTGGATTTCTGGGTGTAAATGTAAGCAGGGTTTTGGGGTTGGTACAAGCAAGAAAAGATTGAATTTTGATAGGGAAGGAGTAGCTTTCTGGGGGTTTTGGAAGTGGGTTTTCGCAGTAACATTATAAGGTGAGATAGTTTATCTGGGGTTTAAATAGAATCAATAAATTTTGGGGGGATTTGAGAAGTTAGGGATTGAGGAGTACCTGATAAGAAGGAGAGATGTGGCTGTAGCAGCAATGGCTTGACATGGTTCTGTTCAATACCCGCGGGTGGCGATTAAGTTGGGGTGATTGAGTTCACGTCAAAACAGGGAATAACCATGTTGTTTTCTTCAATTATCCAACCAATTGTGATTGGATGCTTCAACACCCAGAGAGGTTACCCAGCTCAACCCGACCTCAACTCTGCTTTCATATGATTTTGTCCTTCACTTTCGCTCTCCTCTATTTCTTCAGAGTTTAACTCAGTCAAACTTACGATTTTTACTGCCGTACTAGCGGTAAAAATGTGTATGAAACAGGGGATTTTATCTGTTAATTCATGTTTCATATTAGTATGTTGAAGGTGAAAATAAAATTAAGCAGGTTAACCTTTTTTTTTTTACCTTCCTCACATTTTAATGTCTCCTTATTTGTGGGATATGAAAAGTGTATACCATATGTGCAATTCATACTTGCTGTTTCAGAAAAGAGTGCAGATTAATGTATGTCAGTATGTGATCAAATATGGAATTCATTTTCAGGTTGATATGATTGTTGTTACGGATGGGAGTAGGATTTTGGGTATTGGAGTCCAGGGAATTGGGATCGCAATCGGAAAGGTGGATTTATATGTCGCTGCTGCTGGAATAAACCCTCAAAGGGTAATCTACTTCTCACTTCACTTCCTTTTTTTTTTTCTTTTTTCTTTTCTCATGTGTCATTATGTAATTTTGTTCGTGATGTGTTGCGTTTATTTTTTATTTTTTATTTTATTTTTACAACATTTGCTTCCAAAATATGCTACACAGTATTTTATTCCTTCCAGCAGGATTGTTAGTGATATATTGCAATTTTGCATCAACTGAGCAACTTTATCGAAGGCTCTTTGTATGTTTAAACAAACTTGTACAGAGAAGAACCTATCGTTCTCATTCACTGTATTCGATATACATTGGTATTTATACATACAGAACCCTCGTAGGGTTTGTCAACTCTAGCTGTACTAGGAAAGTAACTAATTACAATCAATCTAGGATTCTATTACTAAAGATAGTATCAACTAATTTATGCTATGAGATACAATCGGATCCTTTGCTTTAATACTCCCCTTCAAGTTGGAGTGGATGTTGATAACACCCAATTTGCCAAGTAATGCTCCAAACTGCATGGATCCAAGTGGTTTAGTAAAGAGGTCTGCTGGCTGCTCTTTAGTTCGAACATGCATAGGTTTAATCATACCTCTTTGAATCTTCTCTCGAACTACATGGCAATCAATCTCGATATGTTTGGTACACTCATGGAATACCGGATTCGTGGCTATATGGAGAGCTGCCTGATTGTCACAGTATAGCTTAATAGGCTGCAGTTGCTTGACACGCA
>NC_020491.1:5060112-5061582 GCF_000184155.1 Fragaria vesca subsp. vesca
CTTGACCTTGTAGACCCATTTGCAGCCTATAGGTCTCTTGTGTGGAGGCAAAGGAACCAAGCTCCATGTGCCATTGCTTTGAAGGGCAGCAACTTCAGCACGCATGGCGGCTTGCCATTCCGGAATGCGAACTGCCTGTGAGAAGGAAACAGGTTCTTTGTGTATGGAAAGGTTAGCTATAAAAACTCTATGTGAAGGTGAAAGACGATGGTAAGAGATGACATTAGCAAGAGAGTGAGGGGTACCTGACGGCGGTGAAGACGACGGGAGGGACCGAGAGGGTAGTGCTGCATCAACATGAAAATCTTGCAAGAATGTGGGCACCTGAGTGGGTCGAGATGACCGACGAGGTTGAGGAGCAGGATGGGAAGGTGGTGAACTAGGAGTTGGAGTCTCAGGTAGTGGGGTGGTGTCTGGTTGTGGTTGTGACACAGTAGGGTGCACAACATTTTGATCAAGTGTGGGTGCAGGCAGCGGAAGATTGGTATGTGGTGGTGGTGTTGGACCCGAAGAAGTAACCCAAGGTTGATCATCATCAAAAACTCTAGGCAGTGGTTCAGTAGAAACCCAAGACGAAGGAGGATACTGTGTTTGGCCCGTAATCCTAGTTTGACCTGGATTTGAAGCTGAAGAAGAAGACTGTGTTTCGAAAGGAAAGACCGTTTCATGGAATGTGACATCCCGTGAGATGAAAACAGACTCTGTCTCTAAATCATAAACCCGATATCCCTTTTGCCCATTCGGATAGCCAAGGAAAATACACTTGGTGGTTCTAGGGTCGAACTTGGTGGGTTTGTGAGGATGTGTAGAGGGAAAACACAAACAACCAAACACTTTGAGATGAGTGTAGGTAGGAGGTTTGTTGAACAATTTTTCAAAGGAGCTGTGTCCAGAGAGTAGAGGTGTTGGTGTGCGGTTTATGAGATAAGCAGAAGTGAAATGGCATCACCCCAAAAGGATTTTGGTAGACTTGCTTGGAAAAGAAGTGCACGAGCTACATTGAGTAGATGACGATGCTTGCGTTCAACAACACTATTTTGTTGTGGTGTGTTGACTCAACTTGTTTGATGCACAATACCTTTGGAAGAGTAAAAACCATCCATTTTGAACTCTAAACCGTTATCACTACGAACTATTTTGACCTTCTTTTCAAACTGAGTTTCAGCAAGTTGAATGAAATCAATAAGAAGTTTTCGAGCTTCAGATTTTTGCACCATTAAGTAAACCCAAGTACACCTAGTGAAATCATCGACAATGGTAAGAAAATATTTAGCTCCAGAAATTGAAGGCTCATGGTATCCTCCCCAAATGTCAACATGGACTAAAGAAAACGGTGACTTACTTGAAATTGTACTTAACGGAAAAGAATTTCTTGTTTGTTTGGCTAAAGGACAAACTGGACACTTGCTTGCATCGCAAGACTTATTTGACATGAAAGGAAATAAAGAAGAGACTCGACTCGAAGGATGA
>NC_020491.1:5061602-5066768 GCF_000184155.1 Fragaria vesca subsp. vesca
GGGGTTTGTTGAGACAGTATAGTCCTTCCCTCTCATGGCCCATCCCAATCGTCTTCCCCGATCGTAGGTCCTGTATGAAACAAACTTGTTTGAGAAATATTGTGATACAAAAAGAATCATGAGCAAGTTTGCTAACAAATATAAGATTAAGGTAAAACATTGGGACACATAGAACGTTTTGTAGTTTGAACTGAGGAGAGAAAATCATCGTGCCTATGTGAGTGACCCTAGCATGACTACCATCAGGAAGTTTGACAAAACGTTTTTGGGTAGGAACTGCATGGGTGAGCAAGTGAGGATGACAAACCATATGATCGGTGGCACCACTATCCAAGATCCATACACTGGTCTTTGTATCATTACGAAAGCCAAAAGCTTTACCTGAGAGTTCCTCATAAGATGAGGTATTACCAGCATGATTTGCTGATGCAGTGCGGTTTTTGTTGAGGAGCTCGAAGATTTCATTGCACTCGGCCTTGGAGAAAGGGAAGCTGCGTGGGCTGCCTTCCTTGTCAAACAGTGAGGACACATTGTTTCCTCTAGCTTGTGCTTGTATGCCTTCCAAAGCTGCCTTTCTCTTTCTACAATCTTCAATCACATGACCTTTGAAGCCACAGAAAGTGCACTTAAGGTGTGCTTTGCAGTTCTTAGTGGAGTGATTATCTTTGTTGCATTTGGCACACTTCTTCCTCCCTTCAGAGTTTTCTTCCTGTGCCGCATTACGCACCGCGAAGGCAGCGCCCTCAGGCTGAGCAGGGGATCCTTTGCTGCCAGTCATGGCTTCTGCTTGTTTTTCATGGCGGAGTGCTATGGCAAACGCTTTGTTCACGGTCGGAAGAGGGTCAATAGCCACGATGCTTCCACGAATGACTGAAAAGCTATCATTCAAACCCATTAGGAACTGCATTGTCTTCTGGGTGTTGATGTAGTTTTGAACTTTGACACCTTCTGTGGACAAGTCACACAGGGCATCCCTTTCATCCCAAAGACCCTTCAACCTGTTGTAGAAGGTTGTGACAGTCTCGTTGCCCTGTTTACATTCATGAATTGCATTTTCAACATTGAATAATTGCACAGTATTGGTTTGAGAGAACCTCTCTTGGAGCTCAAGCCAAATGGCTCGAGCCGACTTGTAGTGTTTGACACTATTTGAGAGCTCCTTTGTCATGGAACCGGTGAGCCAGGTTCTAACCAGCGTGTCCACACGATCCCATTGCATCTGCTCATTGTTCTCTTCAGCTGGTCTGGAACTACTTCCATTCACGAGTCCAGCCCTGTTCTTGATTGTCAAGGCGTTTGTCATGGATTGGCTCCATTCCGAGTAGTTATCTTCAGCAAGTAACCCAGGTACGAGTATTGCGCCTGGTTGGTCAGAGTAGTGAAGATATAGTTGATGGTTGGGATGTTCCCAAGGTTCTGCTGTGCGAGAAAGGCTGGACGTCGAAGCTTCTTTGAGGATGGCATCCTTCAGAAACTGTATGGCCAGCTTGTGTTCCTTCTCGGTGTCATCGCTCATGTTGAACGAGGCTAGGATTTAGCAGACTTTGTGTTTGTGAGATTTAGGCCAAGGATCAATGCTCTGATACCATAAACAAACTTGTACAGAGAAGAAGCTATCGTTCTCATTACTGTATTTGATATACATTGGTATTTATACATACAGAACCCTCGTAGGGTTTGTCAACTCTAGCTGTACCAGGAAAGTAACTAATTACAATCAATCTAGGATTCTATTACTAAAGATAGTATCAACTAATTTATGCTATGAGATACAATCGGATCCTTTGCTTTAATAATGTTGGACAATTATTGGTATAACAATCTGATAAACTTGCTCAGTGTATTGTAACCTTTTAGTGTATAGTGTTCAAATTTGGGTGGGAATGGTTCATATTCTGCATTTGCAGTGTGCTAAATTTAGAGAGTTTCAAAGATAGGCATGCAGCATTTGTGGAAAGAAGATACGGGTAGCTCGCTTCCTTTAAAAAGAAGATGTACAGCATGAGGAATCCAAGGAGATGAAAATGAGTTCAGCAACACCGCTTGAATGCTTGATTAGTACTCGTTAACAGAAGTTAAAGCGGACTGATACAAGTTACTCACAAAGAAGAAGCTTTTACAACTGCAAGAACAGAGTCAATCTCAAAGCAACTTAGGAAAATAGTCTATTCAAAACCAAAGTCATCCTAGACAAAATCAACCCTGCAAGCCTCTGAAACTCTTGGAACCTTTCGAAGCTTTTTGTACAAGGTCTGCTTTTTTGCACGCAAAGGATCTGAAGAGATTGTCATCTTCTTCAGAACTTCAGAGTTCCTCAAGAAATACTTCGCCACTTCCATTGTGTCCTGTTGTCCCTTGAATCCCTCAATGGAGACAGTCTCAAGGTTTGACATTAAGCAACTAGGCACAAGCTCCGGTGCATGCCATCGCGGCTTTGGTCCTTCAGGTATTGAGTCTGATTCTGGCTCAGAATATTTTCCTTTGCAGCTAGTAGCCTGAGCAAAGTTCAAAAGAATCAGTGGAAACAATAAAAACTGAATGTTAGTCACATATCACAATAGAAAGTTAGAAACACCACTTACACTATGTTCCAAGACAAGACACTGCAGAAGAGGTGATCTGTTAAGAAACTCCGTCAGCAACTCCCAGGAAAAGCATTTGTGAATTACCAGCTTCAATTCGATTGAATTGTCAAAAGCAGGTAGAGAATCGACCTTCATGAAAACATAAAGTACTGATCAAACACAACCTTGTGTGTTTGTGTGCAGCATATTGGTACTCAAATTTAAATCTTTCACACACTATGTATATTTTATGCACAAGAAAAATAATTAGAATGACAATAAGGATTTCTAAGAAGGAAGTATAGAGCTTACATACATTGAAACAATGAGCTGATAAAATCAAAAATCTGACACTGGATACCCCTGCCACAACTGAAGTAACCTGAGAAAAGCGAGGATCTAAATCAACACAATGAAGTAGCTCAATACTGGCTTTGAGTAGGGATTCTGCTTTCCCCAAGTGATACTTTTGTGAATAGTTCCCCATCAGAGTAAGGTTTTCAAGCTTTGGGCAGTTAATCAAATAGTTGTACCGACCATTACTATCATCATCGGAACATATTCTGAGTGTCTTCACTGTAGGGGAAGCAACTTCTAAAGAAGAATTAGTACTAAAATGACGGTCACCGTCTATAGTCAGGTCTTCAAGCTATGTTGCACGGATACGTCCAGATGCTGCCGTGCCCGTATCGTACCCGTGTCGGATACGGGTACGGGCCGGATACGTATCCAAGGCTGAAAAAACGTATCCAAAGTATGTAGCACATAGTCAACTCTGTGGATACGGTCAGAATACTTTTGGATACGTTTTGGGGGTATAATTGTCATTGTAAATTGAAGCATAAGGAAGAAGAATAAAGAAAGGAAGGAGAAGAAGAAAAGAAAGAAAGAGGAGAGAGGGAAAGGGGCNCAGGAGNGAGAAAGAGGAGAAGAAAAAGAAGAAGGGAAAGTGAGAAGTAAAAAACAAAAAGTGAGAAAAAAAAAAAGAACATGATTATGTCGGAGGTGGAGAATTATAAAACGGGAGAACGATATATATGTATATATATATTAAAAATTATTTTATAAAACGTATCCAAAACCACTACATAGTTAAAAATGTCGTGTCCCGTGTCCTGTTGTACCCGTATCCGTGTCCCGTGCCCGTACTTGTGCAACATAGTCTTCAAGTACCGGGCAGCTAGAGAAGAGCTTAGCCATTGTGTCAGTACAGCTCTGATAAATAATTGTAACATGGAGGAATTTAAGACTAGGGAAACAGCCTGATGCTGGAAGTAGAGCAGCAAAGTTCGATCTCAGCTTCAAAATCACTAGTGTTTTGTACATGAAGATGCTTTCGGACAACTCAAAAGTACGGCAACCAAGTCTACTAAAAACAAGAAGATCAAGTTCAACAACTTTACGTTTCATGGCAGCATGGATCCAACTATTGATAGAATACTGATCAATGCCATGATAATTCCAACTAAGACGAAATTTGTGAATGTTTGATGTGTTACGTAGGAAATGTACATAATCAGCAACCATCTTCAGTTTAGTAGATTTACGAAAAGCACTATGGTCGAAGTCCAAAACAGGAACAGGAATATGTTCTTCCATCTTTTAGAGAGAACACAGGTCCTCACAGCATATATTGTTTGAAGGGAAGTAAGTATGTGACAAAGAAGTCCATCCGGTAACTCACTAATCCTATCTGAAACTCCATTTTGACGCTTTGTCATCGGTTCCATTTCTCCCTGATTCTATATGACACGGTCAAATTGTAAGAAACTCTGATACAGAACCCACATTTTAAAAATGCAGTTTCTGAACATTAAAAATTTCTCACTTTTAGAGGAAACAATAGCAGAGTTTACATACATATATCAACAAAACAAAAATAACACGTATATTTTCCTAGTTGAGGATCGAAAGGAAGAATAATACCTGTGAAGAGCTTCTCTGCTCGATCGGTTGCTGAAGAAGCAGAAGAGATTGCTTTTGCAGTGTAACGTACGCTCCCCTATATATACAAATGCGTCTATTGAATATTCCCGAAAAAAATAAAAAATGCGACCTTTGAGTTGATTTTAGTTGTTCAAGGAGTCAGTCATTTGAATTTTGAAAGGTTAAATTGGCACTTAAATCCTTAATTAGTAAGGAATAAATGTTCATAATTAATGAATCCTAGCAAACCAACCAGAGAGCTAAATGATTACGTATGCAACCAAAACTATTCAAATTCAGAGGTGTTGCTGTCTATTTCGACGGCAAACAGGCTACGATGTGGCAGCCTTGATGTCTAACCAAGATGAAAGGCCGGCTAGATTTTGAGAATTTTTGAACAAGTTCATTGTCCTAGTTCAGAAAATTATTTTTGTTGGATAATGTAGGGAAGCAAATTTGCTCCCCACCCTTACTTCCCCATTTTTTTCCTCATTTATCTGGATGATGTGGATGATGTGGGGAAGCAAATTTGCTCCCCACCCTTACTTCTCCACTTTTTCTCTCACTTATCTGGACGAATGACACATGTCTATTGGACTTAACCACGCTAATCATGATTAACAATCATTAATTTATAATAATTAATTATATTCATATCTGATTTTACATTTATATT